>NW_024394467.1:0-8193 GCF_016617805.1 Bactrocera tryoni
AGGCCTCATTTACTCCTTTTTTAGATAGCAGAGGTAAGGCATCATTTACTCCTTTTAGAGATAGCAGAGGTAAGGCCTCATTTACTCCTGTTAGAGATAGCAGAGATGAGGCCTCATTTACTCCTTTCTTAGATAGCGGAGGTCAGGCCTCATTTAATCCTTTTTTACGTCGCTTGAGGTGAGACCTCACGATGTAGGGCATGCAATGTTAAAAAGATATGAAGCTTATACGGCGGAGTAAGCCCTTTCTACCTTACAATTCCGACATGAATAAGGCCATATGAAAGCCTTTTATGCCCCGCTGGGCATATACTCACGCTTACATTTCAAAATACATTCACATACATTCCCACCCATTTATACACGCACATATTGTGATATAGGTAGGCTGAAATGCTTGCACGTCACTCTGTATACGCAACGTGAAATTTGTATGCCTAAAAACAGCAGCCGGAACGCTAAGGGCCGATAACGGTAAATATCAAACCGAAAGTTGAGCCAGCGTAGGTAGAAACAAGAAAAAACGTTAACTTCGGTTTCACCGAAGCTAACTACCCTTCACAGGTGCATTTCTGTTAGTAACTATGTGTTCAGTTTGTATGGAAGCTATATGCTATAGTTAACCGATCTGATCAATTTCTTTGGAGATTACATTGTTGCTTTAGAAAATAATATACATATATCAAATTTCGTGAATATATCTTGTCAAATGTGAAAGTAGTCCATACAAGAACTTGATTCCGATCGTTCAGTTTGTATGGCAGCTATATGCTATAGTTAACCGATCTGAACTACTTCCTCGGAGATTACATTGTTGCTTTAAATAATATATACCAAATTTCGTGAATATATCTTGTCAAATGTGAAAGTTGTCCATACAAGAACTTGATTCCGATCGTTCAGTTTCTATGGCAGCTATATGCTATAGTTAACCGATCTCAACAATTTCTTCGGAGAGTACATTGTTGCCTTAGAAAATAATCTGTACTAAATTTCGTGAATATATCTTGTCAAATGTGAAAGTTTTCCATACAAGCATTTGATTCCGATCGTTCAGTTTGTATAGCAGCTATATGTTATAGTGGTCCGATATCGGCCATTCCGACAAATGAGCAGCTTCTTGAAGAGAAAATGATGTTTGCAAAATTTCAAAACGATATCTTAAGAACTGAGGGACTTGTTCGTATATATACAGACAGACAGACGGACGGACGGACGGACAGACGGACATGGCTAAATCGACTCAGCTCGAGATAGTGATCATTTATATATATACTTTATAGGGTCTCCGACGATTCCTTCTGGGTGTTACAAACTTCGTGACAAACTTAATATACCCTGTTCAGAGTATAAAAATAAAAAAATTATGCCGGGACGATGGCGAGTTGCGTCAAAGTGAAGCCTAACAACCCACACAAACACACGTGGGAAGCTTTAATGCAACACTTCAATCAGTCGATGAGTGAAAATGAAAACTTGCAAAGCTGACAACTTCGAAATTTCTCATACAATCTATACATACACATACTTACATACATACTATTGTTTGCTGTGATACACTTTGCTGTTGTTGTTGTGTGGCAACTATACTTCTCTCCGTGTTTTCTAATTTCGCATAACGCCGACTCAAACTGCAGTATCTTGACGAAGGATTTTATTGTCCAGGGGTCTCAAATGCACAAAAATATACACTTTCATGTTGGTAATATACGCCACACTCATTTGTATACAAACTTGCAGAGCGGTAGTTTGTTCTTCTCATGTCAAAGAGTATACATATATATGTTCTTTCCCATCCCTTCAGAGCTTTTGGTATTGCTCAACGTCAATTTACACAGCCGTATTAGTTTTGTGGGGATACCAAATTCAGACATGGCGGTCCAAGAATTGGCGCATGGTGAATATCTGGTCAGTTGTTGGTTTCCAGGCTCCAGTCAGTTTGTTGATGGTGGGCCTTAAACTTTCCTACGATACGCTCGATAGAAGCTTATATGCGATGTGGACTGGACAGAGCACACTTAAATTCCAATCGTTGGGCATGATTTCGCCCGACCATATTTTACAAAGAAGCTGATGATTGCTCCTTGTCAGTTCTTCGTCGCCGTGGTTGAATAACTCGGCCGGCAATCCATTGGTCCTCGCCGCTTTGTTGCTCTTAAGACGGGTAGTTACTATTCGAGCTTCTTCATGGTCGGGCAGTGGAACGTCTACTCCATCGTCGTGGATTGGGGAATCGGGTTCGCCATCTCCTGGTATTATGTTTTCACTGCCATTCAAAAGGCTGAAGAAGTGTTCACCCATAAGTTCTGTTTGCTCTGAGCACCGGTTAATAGAGCACCTCTGGGGGTTCAATAAGGATGTGCTCCGTTAGTCGCCGCATTTTTCTGTAGAATTTTCGAGATTTACCCCTACTCTATTTTTGCCCGTAAATGCGTCCGATTGTCCTCTACTGTATATAAAATTTTACCATTTGACTAGTTATAACCAGTGGAAAAAATATTATACTACATGCCGATACTCACTTCGTTCGTTTGCATTACATTGTTGGTACTATGGGTTTGTGTTGACAAAAATATGTAAACAACAACAATAATGCAACACCGCTGCGGCTATGTGGAATGCATTGATTGTGTTAGTCGAAGACTGCCGCACGAAAAGAGAGCATTCGCTGCTTCTAGGTGCTATTTTACCAAACTCTACCACCAAAATTCACGCTTACTACTCCCGTCTGGGCAGCAAAAACAGTCGAATTGTGAAGAGAGAATTTTATGGCGGATAGCTACGTCGAGCAGAGCACACCGAGCACTTCGCTTGGGGTGTTATTGCCAAAATAAAAGTGGACCCTTTTACTCTGCCCATGCCCGGCATCAGCTTCCTCAAACACATACTCACAAACACTCACGAGGGCGGTTCGTTAAGTACGTATATAGTGTACAAGAGCACACAAACACTTTGAAAAGTGGCAATTTATTTTTCAAAATATGTCTCTTTTAGCTCGATACATTTGACTCAACGATGCTTCACCTCATTGACCAAATATTGCGGCGGGCCTACCCTTCTCTAGTCGGTTTATATATACTACATATAATGCATATTAGAAATGGTTGGCATTCATTGTAGGGCAGTCCACCTTCTTCGGCGCAGATTTGCCGAAAGAAAACAACGTTTCCTTTCATCACGCAATAGCCGCGACATATTCTAAATGCGGTTAAAACAAACACGGAGTTCGCTTCGTCAGAATGGGTACTAAAGATCTGTTGTGATATTTGGGCTATCGAACTATGAATCTATGAAATTATCGGTTTCTGCTCCTATATGTCGTACTATCAGTGCTAGTATCGAAAGCTTTTTGCTCGCTTATCCGCTTTTATTCTGAAAACAAGCTCGTTGGGCCTTTTGAAGAGGTGTGATGGCGAGAGCGATGGTGGTCAAGTGGGTAGGAGTTGATAGTAGGCGTACATACTTGTATATTAAGCGTTGTCGGTGCGTCCCTTTCACTGATTTTCGTTCGCATTGCATTCCGGTTTTCGGATTGTTTTTGCGTTTTGGTTGTTGTTATGTATACAGTGTGCGGTTTTTATTCCTGCACTGCTGCAGTTGACGGACCAAAAATTCAAATTACCAGCCAGAAATGCCAGCTTGCCTCACATGTCGTTTGGTCGTTCGCTTGACCGCCTCGAAACGTGAAAGGATACAATTAGGTTCTGCGTTGTTTGTGTTTATATAATATATCTTCACATGTACACACACGTATGCAGTGTGTATATATACACACTTGCAATTACGGGGGAGTTGTTGTGTTTGGCTGACGTTGCCTCTTAGGGAAACTCTGGCGTTGTTGTGGCGCTTGCTTTTTATTTCTGACTGTAGTCCGAATACGGCAACTGACTACCGCCAAAATTGATGCTGCTGCATTATCGCAGAGTTTTCTAAAGCTGCATATAAACAATATTATGTAAGAATGCAGTACATACGTCTTATAAAGCCGAGAAATTTCGAATGACCAATATATGGGTTTTGGTCAGTTTCATCAAATGAAATTTTTTATGCAAATTTCAACAACACTTCTAATAAGATTGTAAGTCCTACGAAGAACTGGAACACGAAAGTGCAGTTTGGATGGCAAGTGCACCATTGCCTTAGGCACTAAGCCATGACCAATGTCTTGAAAATATTTCTTCAAAAGCTTTCAATTCATGCTATATGTGTAGTGGTCCAAATCAGCGGTACCGCCGGTGAAGAGGACGTATGAATTGATATCTTAAAAAGTGAGGGGCTTTTTTCCGTGGTTATAACCGAGTCAACAACATCGCACCAGTTTTAGTTATTTGGCGCCAATTGGAGATTCCAAGCGAAACCAGGTTTCTCCACCTGGTCCCTCCAACGAAGTGGAGCTCTTCCTCTTTCTCTGTTTCCACCGGCGGGTACTGAATCTGAAACCTTCAAATCTGGAGTGTTTTCATACATGACCTAGCCAGCGTTGCCGCGGTCTCCAGATTCGCTGAAATATCCCAATGTCGCCGTATATGACGTACAGCTGATCGTTCCTTCGCCGTTGCCTATATGCAAGGACCATAAGCCTTCCGCAAAACCTTTCCCTCGAACTCACTTACATAGGTTCCAATCATTAGACATGCTTTCATCCATATTTTGCAAAGAAGCTGATGTATGCACCTTATCAGTTCTTCGACGCCGTATTTGATTAGCTCGGCCAGTAATCCATCTGCGCCTGTTACTTTGTTGTTCTTTGTTGTTCAGGCAGTTATATGCTATTCGAACTTCATCATAGTCGGGCAATGGAATATCTATTTCTTCCTCATCGATTGGGGACACGGGTTCGCCTCAGCAGATGTTACAATTTCACTACCGTTGAGAAGGATGGAGAAGTGTTCCCTCTATAACTTCAGTTTTCTCTCTGAATATCAGCCACTTGATTATATCTATGGCCGTTTTATCTATCCCACCCTGCTTGTGAAAATGAACATGACTAAATCGACTAACCGTTTATATAAATTTTTATTTTATAAGATCTTCAGCGTTTCCTTCTTGGTCACAAACTTCGTGGCACGATTCACCGGCTTTCGACCACTACCGTTTTGGCTTGATATTATCGTATGTGATCCATCCAGTAGTCGTTTGAAGCTTAAATGTGTCTTCATCTAAGGTGGTGGAATTTCAGTTTTTAATTGTTTTTAAATAATACATATGTATGAAAGTTAGCTTAGTTCGTTTAATCCCTTCCTTTTGCCGACATTCAAAACCAGGTCCAGGTAGTTTATGTGTAATTTATTATATGGTCATTCGGAGATACATTTTCCTGCACGTATGTATCTCACAGACAGGTTGAATTAGTTTTCAAGGGCATCGATTAATAATAACCCTATCCAAAACTTTGCTTTAAGCTTAGATTTCCTAGAGTATTCTGTGTTACAACAAATGTTGCTCCTTTTACATACTTACACTTGGATATACGTTTCTTTTCAGCAATATAAGCACCAAAACACACATTAGAATGATTATAGCACGAGAATATAATCTTACAGTTTGGCATTGGCACAATTTTCACAAAATGTTGCAGAACTGCCACAGTTAGAATTTTGTTCATATCCTTGCTGAAATACAACAATTTCGTAGAAAAAAAGATGGAAAATAAAAAAGATAATAAAGGAAAAGTAATAAATGCACTTACATATGTGGTATTTAGTACGTATACTTTGCGTGTAAAAACCGCAGGAGAAGCAGTTAACCAGAGCTGCAGAAGTGGTTGTTAGCTGTAAACCCTCTGGCGAGTTGAAGGTTCATTTCAAGCATTCTAAAACGGCTGAAATGGGTTAGATGTAGTTTTTAGTGTGTTAGAAGTTCTTCAAAACATCGCTGATCTGCGCCCACGCCCAAACGGAAGAGAAGGACGATGTGACCGAAGATGCCTTCTATGAGCGCTTGGAGCACACCTATGAGAGCTGCCCTCGCCACGATATCAAAATCGTGCTTGACGACTTTAACGCTAGGGTGGGCACAGAAGATATATTTGGCACAACAGTCGGTAAATTCAGACTCCACGAGGTAACATCGCCAAATGGGTTGAGTCTGATCGACTTCGCCGAGGCCCGAAATATGGTTATCTGTAGTACTAGATTCCATCATAAAAAAATTCATCAAACTACCTGACTGCCTCCGACTCAAAAAGCCACCAACCAGATCGATCAAGATATGATGGATGTTTCCAGTGTTTGAGACGAGCTTACGGTCCGAGGTCTTAACATCAACTCGGACCACTGTGCAGCAAAAAACGCACGTCTATAAACACAATTGAGCTCCGACGTTGGAAAGCTGCAATCACAGAAGACAGCCGAACGATTTTCTATTCCGTTTATACTCCCGCTCTCTGAGAGCAATAATCAGCAACTCGGTATAAGGGAACTGTGGGACGGCATTTCAAGCTCCTTACGTAACTCTGCAAACAAAACCATTGGTTTTCAGAAAATGTAAAGGAACAGCTGGTACGATGAGGAGTGGCGTGTCTCAGTGGAAAGAAACCAGACTGCCTTCCTCGAAACGTTACGATCGACCAAAACACGTGCGGGATGGGATAAATGCAGACAGTTGAAAAGGGAAGCGAGACGTATTTGCAGACAGCTTGACAAACTGGACGACAGGGGTAATGCTCGAAAAATCTACGAAAAGATGCTGCGGCTAACAGAAGGTTTCAAGACCGGAGCATACTCTTGTAGAACCCAAAAAGGTGATCTAGTCACCGATGCCCAGAGCATACTTAAATTATGGAGGGAACACTTCTCCAGCCTGCTGAATGACAGTGAACGTACAGCACCAGGAGAAAACGAACCCGATTCCCCAATCGATGACGATGGAGCAGACGTTCCATTTCGCGACCATGAAGAAGTTCGAATAGCAATTACCTGCCTGAAGAACAACAAAGCGGCGGGGACCGATGGATTGTCGGCCAAGCTATTCAAACGTGGCGGCGAAGAACTGATAAGGAGCATGCATCAGCTTCTTTGCAAAATATGGTATGACGAAAGCATGCCCAACGATTGGAGTTGAAGTGTGCTCTGCCCAATGCACGGAAAGGCAGACCCCACAATCTGCGCCACCTATCGTGGGATAAGCGTCCTTAACATCGCGTATAAGGTTCTATCGACCGTATTGTGTGAAAAATTAAAGCCCACCGTCAACAACTGGACCGTATCAGTGTGGCTTTAGACCTGGAAAATCAACAACCGACTAGATATTTACCATCCGCCAAATCTTGGAAAAGGCCAGTGAAAGAAGAATCGACACACACCACTTCTTCGTCGATTTCAAAGCTGCTTTCGATAGCACGAAAAGGAGCTGCCTTTATGCCGCGATTTCTGAATTTGGTATCCCCGCAAAACTAATCCGGCTGTGTAAGCTGACGTTGAGAAACACCAAAAGCTCCGTCAGGAACTAGCTCTCCGAGCCATTCGATACAAAACGAGGTTTCAGACAAAGCGACTTCCTATCGTGCGAGAAAATAATTCGAGCTGCAGAACTTAATCGAGCAGGTACAATCTTTTATAAGATTGTACAGCTGCTGGCGTATGCCGATGATATTGATATCATCGGCCCTAACACAAGCGCCGTTAGTTCTGTTTTCTCCAGACAATGCCAGCTATATAACTTTTGCTTACAGGTGCTACTCAGACTAAGTAGGCAATTGAGAAGCAAAGTCCTCTCTCGACAAACAAAAACCAAACCCTATAAGTCACTCATAATTTCCGTCCTGCTATATGGTGAAGAGGCCTGGACAATGACAACATCTGATGAGTCGGCGTAACGAGTTTTCGAGAGAAAAGTTCTGCGAAAGATTTATGTTCCTTTGCGCTTTGGTGCATTCGCATTCGATGGAACGATGGGCTGTATGCGATACACGACGACATTACATATGTAGTTCAGCAAATTAAAAGACGGCGACTAGGTTGGCTATGTCATTTGTCGGAATGAACAAAAACACTCCAGCCCTGAAAGTATCCGACGCAGTACCCGCTGGGGGAAGCAGAGGAAGAGAAAGACCTCCACTCCGTTGGAAGGACCAGGTGGAGAAGGACTTGGCTTCGCTTGGAATATTCAATTGGTGCCACGTAGCGAAAAGAAGAAACGACTGGCGCGCTGTTGTTAAATCGGCTATAATCGCGTAAGCGGTGTCTACGCCAA
>NW_024394468.1:0-4656 GCF_016617805.1 Bactrocera tryoni
TAAGATTGCAAAGTTGTTCCAAATACACTGTCGCTATTGCTATAGGACAACTCTATGACAACTTCAATAACTTCAAAAAGGGTAATTTGCATAAATATGTAAAGTTCATATTTTTACGCAACTTGATATCGATTGCTTAATGTGCATGTACTAAATATCGATTATACACTTTAATATAAGATTGTAAAATTGTTTTAAATACGCTGTCGCTATTGCTATTGGGTAACTCTATGACAACTCCAATAACATCAAAACGGGTAATTAGCATAAATATGTAAAGTTCATATTTTTAGGCAACTTGATATCGATTGCTTAATGTGTATGTATCAAAAAATCGACTCCACACCTTAATATAAGATTGTTAAATTGCTCCAAATACATTATCGCTATTGCTATAGGAAAACTCTTTGACAACTCCAATAACATAAAACGGCTTATTAGTATAACAATGTAAAGTTCTTATTTTTACGCAACTTGATATCGATTGCATAATGTATATGTACTAAAAAATCGGTTTTACACCATAATATAAGATTGCGAGATTGCTCCAAATACACTGTCGTTATGGCTATACGATCCCTTTATGAAAGCTCCAAAAACATCAAAACGGCTAATTAACAGAAATATGTAAAGTTCATATTTTTACGCATCTTGATATCGATTGCTTAATGTGCATGTACTAAATATCGATTATACACTTTAATATAAGATTGTAAAATTGTTTTAAATACACAGTCGCTTTTGCTATTGGGCAACTCTATGACAATTCCAATAACATCAAAACGGGTAATTAGCATAAATATGTAAAGTTCATATTTTTAGGCAACTTGATATCGATTGCTTAATGTGTATGTATCAAAAAATCGACTCCACACCTTAATATAAGATTGTGAAACTGCTCCAAATACACTGTCGTTATGGCTATACGGCAACTCTATGACAACTCCAATATCTTCAAAACTGCTAATTAACAGAAATATGTAAAGTTCATATTTATACGCAACTTGATATTGATTGCTTAATGTGCATGTACTAAATATCGATTATACACTTTAATATAAGATTGTAAAATTGTTTTAAATACACTGTCGCTATTGCTATTGGGCAACTCTATGACAACTCCAATAACATCAAAACGGGTAATTAGCATAAATATGTAAAGTTCATATTTTTAGGCAACTTGATATCGATTGCTTAAAGTGTATGTATCAAAAAATCGACTCCACACCTTAATATAAGATTGTGAAGCTGCTCCAAATACACTGTCGTTATGGCTATACGGCAACTCTATGACAACTCCAATAACTTCAAAACGGCTAATTAACAGGAATATGTAAGGTTCATATTTTGCGCAACTTGATATTGATTGCTTAATGTGCATGTACTAAATATCGATTATACACTTTAATATAAGATTGTAAAATTGTTTTAAATACACTGTCGCTATTGCTATTGGGCAACTCTATGACAACTCCAATAACATCAAAACGGGTAATTAGCATAAATATGTAAAGTTCATATTTTTAGGCAACTTGATATCGATTGCTTAATGTGTATGTATCAAAAAATCGACGCCACACCTTAATATAAGATTGTGAAATTGCTCCAAATACATTGTCGCTATTGCTATAGGACAACTCTATGACAACTCCAATAACATAAAAACGGCTAGTTAGCATAGATATGTAAAGTTCATATTTTTACGCTACCTGATATCTATTGCATATTGTGTATGTATCAAAAAATCGATTCCACACCTTAATATAAGATTGTGAAATTTCTCCAAATACACTGTCGTTATGGCTATACGGCAACTTTATGACAACTCCAATAACATCAAAACGGGTAATTAGCATAAATTTGTAAAGTTCATATTTATACGAAACTTGATATTGATTGCTTAATGTATATCTACTTAAGAATCGATTCCACACCTTAACTTAAGATTGTAATATTGTTTGAAATACACTGTCGCTATTGCTGTAGTACAACTCTATGACAACTCCAATAACATCAAAACGGCTAACTAGCAAAAATATGTAAAGTTCTTATTTTTACGCAACTTGATAATGATTGCTTAATGTGTATGTATCAAAAAATCGACTCCACACCTAAATATAAGATTGTGAAACTGCTCCAAATACACTGTCGTTATGGCTATACGGCAACTCTATGACAACTCCAATGACTTCAAAACGGCTAATTAACAGAAATATGTAAAGTTCATATTTATACGCAACTTGATATTGATTGCTTAATGTGCATGTACTAAATATCGATTATACACCTTAATATAAGTTTGGGAAATTGCTCCAAATACACTGTCGCTATGGCTATACGACAACTCTATGACAACTCCAATAACATCAAAACGGCGAGTTCGCATAAATATGTAAAGTTCATATTTTTACGCAACTTGATATCGATTGCTTTATGTGCATGTATCAAAAAATCGATTCTACGCCTTAACTTAAGATTGTGCAATTGCTCCAAATCCACTGTCGTTATGGCTATAAGGCAACTCTATGACAACTCCAATAACTTCAAAACGGCTAATTAACAGAAATATGTAAAGTTCATATTTATATGCAACTTGATATTGATTGCTTAATGTGCATGTACTAAATATCGATTATACACTTTAATATAAGATTGTAAAATTGTTTTAAATACACTGTCGCTATTGCTATTGGGCAACTCTATGACAACTCCAATAACATAAAAACGGCTAGTTAGCATAAATATGTAAAGTTCATATTTTTACGCTACCTGATATCGATTGCATAATGTGTATGTACCAAAAAATCAATTCTACACCTTAATTAAAGATTGTAAAATTGTTCTAAATACACTGTCGTTATGGCTATACGGCAACTCTATGACAACTCCAATAACTTCAAAACGGCTAATTAACAGAAATGTGTAAAGTTCATATTTTTACGCATCTTGATATCGATTGCTTAATGTGCATGTACTAAATATCGATTATACACTTTAATATAAGATTGTAAAATTGTTTTAAATACACTGTCGCTATTGCTATTGGGCAACTCTATGACAACTCCAATAACATAAAAACGGCTAGTTAGCATAAATATGTAAAGTTCATATTATTACGCAACCTGATATCGATTGCTTAATGTGTATGTAGTAAAAAATCGATTCTACACCTTAATATAAGATTGGGGAATTGCTCCAAATACACTGTCGGTATGGCTATACGATCCCTCTATGAAAGCTCCAAAAACATCAAAACGGCTAATTAACAGAAATATGTAAAGTTCATATTTTTACGCATCTTGATATCGATTGCTTAATGTGCATGTACTAAAAATCGATTATACACTTTAATATAAGATTGTAAAATTGTTTTAAATACACTGTCGCTATTGCTATTGGGCAACTCTATGACAACTCCAATAACATCAAAACGGCTAATTAACAGAAATATGTAAAGTTCATATTTTTACGCAACTTGATATCGATTGCTTAATGTGTATGTACTAAAAAATCAATTCTACACCTTAATATAAGATTGTGAAATTGTTCCAAATACACTGTGGGTATGGCTACACGACAACTCTATGAAAACTCCAATAACACCAAAACGGCTAATTAGCAAAAATATGTAAAGTTCATATTTTTACGCCACCTGATATCGATTCCTTAATGTATATGTACTACAAAATCGATTCTACACCTTAATATAAGCTTGTGAAGTTGTTCCATATACACTGTCGCTATTGCTATAGGACAACTCTATGACAAATCCAATAACATCAAAACGGCTAGTTAGCATAAATATGTAAAGTTCATATTTTTACGCAACTTGATATCGATTGCTTAATGTGTATGTATCAAAAATCGATTCTACACCTTGACTTAAGATTGTGAAATTGCTCCAAAGACACTGTCGTTATGGCTATACGACAACTCTATGACAACTCCAATAACATCAAAACGGCTAATTAACAGAAATATGTAAAGTTCATATTTATACGCAACTTGATATTGATTGCTTAATGTATATGTACTAAAGAATCGATTCCACACCTTAACTTAAGATTGTAAAATTGTTTGAAATACACTGTCGCTATTGCTGTAGGACAACTCTATGACAACTCCAATAATATCAAAACGGCTAACTAGCAAATATATGTAAAGTTCTTATTTTTACGCAACTTGATAATGATTGCTTAATGTGTATGTACTAAAAAATCAGTTCTACACCATAATATAAGATTGCGAGATTGCTCCAAATACACTGTCGTTATGGCTATACGATCCCTCTATGAAAGCTCCAAAAACATCAAAACGGCTAATTAACAGAAATATGTAAGGTTCATGATTTTACGCATCTTGATATCGATTGCTTAATGTGTATGTACTAAAAAATCGATTTTACACCTTGATATAAGATTGTGAAACTGCTCCAAATACACTGTCGTTATGGCTATACGGCAACTCTATGACAACTCCAATAACTTCAAAACGGCTAATTAACAGAAATATGTAAAGTTCATATTTATACGCAACTTGATATTGATTGCTTAATGTGCATGTACTAAATATCGATTATACACTTTAATATAAGATTGTAAAATTGTTTTAAATACACTGTCGCTATTGCTATTGGGCAACTCTATGACAACTCCA
>NW_024394469.1:0-3142 GCF_016617805.1 Bactrocera tryoni
AACGGCAGTGCATTTGGAAGAATTCGACAATCTTATATTCAGTTATAAAGTCGATTTTCTTGTATATACACAATAAGCAGTCGATATTTAGTTGCTTTAAATCATTAATTTAACATATGTATTTAAGTTAATTAACCTTCTTCATCTTCATGAAGTCGACATAAAGCCATAACGGCAGTGCAGTTGGAATAATTCGACAATCTTATATTCAGTTATAAAGTCGGTATTTCTTGTATATACACATTTAGCAATCGATATTGAGTTGCTTTAATTCATTAATTTAACATATTTTAGTTAATAAACCTTCTTTATCTTACTGAAGCTGATATAAAGCCATAACGTCAGTGCATTTGGAAGAATTCGACAATCTAATATTTAGGTATAAAGTCAATTTTCTTGTATATATTCATTTAATAATCGATATTGAGTTGCTTTAAATCATTACTTTAACATATATAAGTTAACTAACCTTCTTCATTTTACTGAAGTTTACATAAGGTAATAACGACAGCGCATTTGGAAGAATTCGACAATCTCATGTTCAGATATAAAGTAGATTTTCTTGTATATACACATTTAGCAATCGATATTGAGTTGCTTCAAATCATTAATTTAACACATTTAAGTTAACTAACCCTCTTCATCTTACTGAAGTTGACATAAGGCCATAACGTCAGTGCATTTGGAAGAATTCGACAATCTAATGTTCAGGTGTAAAGTAGATTTACTTGGACACACACATTTAACAATCGATATTGAGTTGCTTCAAATCATTATTTTAACATATTTATGGTAATTAACCTTCTTCATTTTACTGAAGTTGACATAAGGCCATAACGACAGGGCATTTGGGAGAATTCGGCAATCTTATATTCAGATATAAAGTCGATTTTCTTGTATATACACATTTAAAAATCGATATTGAATTGCTTCAAACCATTCTTTTAACATATTTAGAGTAATTAATTAATTTTCTTCATCTTACTGGAAATTATTGCATAAAAGTACATAGCGGTGCATTTTAGGAAGAATTCAACGTCTAATATTTAGTCCAATTTATATTTTAGTCAATTTTCTTGTATATATTCATTTAACAATCGATATTGAGTTGCTTCAAATCATTACTTTTACATGTTTAAGTTAATTAACCTTCTTCATCTTACTGAAGTTGACATAAGGCCATAACGGCAGTGCATTTGGAAGAATTCGACAATCTTATATTCAGTTATAAAGTCGATTTTCTTGTATATACACAATAAGCAGTCGATATTTAGTTGCTTTAAATCATTAATTTAACATATGTATTTAAGTTAATTAACCTTCTTCATCTTCATGAAGTCGACATAAAGCCATAACGGCAGTGCAGTTGGAATAATTCGACAATCTTATATTCAGTTATAAAGTCGGTATTTCTTGTATATACACATTTAGCAATCGATATTGAGTTGCTTTAATTCATTAATTTAACATATTTTAGTTAATAAACCTTCTTTATCTTACTGAAGCTGATATAAAGCCATAACGTCAGTGCATTTGGAAGAATTCGACAATCTAATATTTAGGTATAAAGTCAATTTTCTTGTATATATTCATTTAATAATCGATATTGAGTTGCTTTAAATCATTACTTTAACATATATAAGTTAACTAACCTTCTTCATTTTACTGAAGTTTACATAAGGTAATAACGACAGCGCATTTGGAAGAATTCGACAATCTCATGTTCAGATATAAAGTAGATTTTCTTGTATATACACATTTAGCAATCGATATTGAGTTGCTTCAAATCATTAATTTAACACATTTAAGTTAACTAACCCTCTTCATCTTACTGAAGTTGACATAAGGCCATAACGTCAGTGCATTTGGAAGAATTCGACAATCTAATGTTCAGGTGTAAAGTAGATTTACTTGGACACACACATTTAACAATCGATATTGAGTTGCTTCAAATCATTATTTTAACATATTTATGGTAATTAACCTTCTTCATTTTACTGAAGTTGACATAAGGCCATAACGACAGGGCATTTGGGAGAATTCGGCAATCTTATATTCAGATATAAAGTCGATTTTCTTGTATATACACATTTAAAAATCGATATTGAATTGCTTCAAACCATTCTTTTAACATATTTAGAGTAATTAATTAATTTTCTTCATCTTACTGAAGTCGACATAAAGCCATAACGGCACTTTATTTGGAAGAATTCGACAATGTAAAATTTAGGTATATAGTCAATTTTCTTGTATATATTCATTTAACAATCGATATTGAGTTGCTTCAAATCATTACTTTTACATGTTTAAGTTAATTAACCTTCTTCATCTTACTGAAGTTGACATAAGGCCATAACGGCAGTGCATTTGGAAGAATTCGACAATCTTATATTCAGTTATAAAGTCGATTTTCTTGTATATACACAATAAGCAGTCGATATTTAGTTGCTTTAAATCATTAATTTAACATATGTATTTAAGTTAATTAACCTTCTTCATCTTCATGAAGTCGACATAAAGCCATAACGGCAGTGCAGTTGGAATAATTCGACAATCTTATATTCAGTTATAAAGTCGGTATTTCTTGTATATACACATTTAGCAATCGATATTGAGTTGCTTTAATTCATTAATTTAACATATTTTAGTTAATAAACCTTCTTCATCTTACTGAAGCTGATATAAAGCCATAACGTCAGTGCATTTGGAAGAATTCGACAATCTTATATTTAGGTATAAAGTCAATTTTCTTGTATATATTCTTTTAATAATCGATATTGAGTTGCTTTAAATCATTACTTTAACATATATAAGTTAACTAACCTTCTTCATTTTACTGAAGTTTACATAAGGTAATAACGACAGCGCATTTGGAAGAATTCGACAATCTCATGTTCAGATATAAAGTAGATTTTCTTGTATATACACATTTAGCGATCGATATTGAGTTGCTTCAAATCATTAATTTAACACATTTAAGTTAACTAACCCTCTTCATCTTACTGAAGTTGACATAAGGCCATAACGTCAGTGCATTTGGAAGAATTCGACAATCTAATGTTCAGGTGTAAAGTAGATTTACTTGTACACACACATTTAACAATCGATATTGAGTTGCTTCAAATCATTACTTTAACATATA
>NW_024394470.1:0-4034 GCF_016617805.1 Bactrocera tryoni
CATAAAGCCAAAACGGCAGTGCATTTGGAAATTTCCAGAACTTTACATTTAGGTATAAAACCGATTTACTTGCATATACACAACTAGAAATCCACAACGAAATGCTTCAAATCATAAGCTTCACATAGTAAAATTAATTAACCTTCTTCATCTTACTGAAGTTGCACAAGGCCAAAACGGCAGTGCATTTGGAAAATTCCAGAGTTTTACATTTAGGTATAAAACCGATTTTCTTGCATGCACACATTAAAAATCCATATCAAGTTTCCTCAAGTCATAAGCTTCACATAGTAAAGTTAATTAACCGTCTTCATTTTACTGAAGTTGGCACAAGGCCAAAACGGCAGTGCATTTGGAAAATTCCAGAGTTTTACATTTAGGTATAAAACCTCTTTTCTTGCATTAAACACATTTAGAAATCCATATAGAGTTGCTTCAAATCATAAGCTTCACATATTAAAGTTAATTAACCCTCACCATCTTACTGAAGTTGGCATAAAGCCAAAGCGGCAGTGCATTTGGAAATTTCCAGAATTTTACATTTGGGTTAAAAACAGATTTTCTTGCATGTACACGGTTAGAAATCCATTTAAAGTTGCCTCAAATCATCAGCTTCACATAATAAAGGTAATTTACCTTCTTCATCTTACAGAAGTTGTCATAAAGCCAAAACGGCAGTGGATTTGGAAAATTCCATAATTTTACATTTAGTTATAAAACCGATTTTCTTGCGTGTACACATTTAGAAATCCATATCAAGTTGTCTCAAATAAGTATCTTCACATAATAAAGTTAATTAACCTTCTTCATCTTACAGAAGTTGGCATGGAACCAAAACGGCAGTGCATTTGGAAAGTTTCAGAATTTTACATTTAGGTATAAAACCGATTTTCTTGCATATACACATTTAGAAATCCACAACTAAATGCTTCAAATCATAAGCTTCACATAGTAAAATTAATTAACCTTCTTCATCTTACTGAAGTTGCTTAAGGCCAAAACGGCAGTGCATTTGGAAAATTCCAGAATTTTACAATTAGGTATAAAACCGATTTTCTTGCGTGTACACGTTTAGGAATCCATATCAAGTTGCTTCAAGTCATAAGCTTCACATAGTAAAGTTAATTTACCTTCTTCATCTTACTGAAGTTGGCATAAGGCCAAAACGGCAGTGCATTTGGAAAATTCCAGAATTTAACATTTAGGTATAAAACCGATTTTCTTGCAATAAACACATTTAGAAGTCCATATCAAGTTGCTTCAAATCATTAGCTTCACACATTAAAGTTAATTAAACCTCACCATCTTACTGAAGTTGGCATAAAGCCAAAGCGGCAGTGCATTTGGAAATTTCCAGAATTTTACATTTAGGTATAAAACCGATTTTCTTGCATATACACATTTAGAAATCCACAACAAAATGCTTCAAATCATAAGCTTCACATAGTAAAGTTAATTAACCTTCTTCATCTTACTGAAGTTGCACAAGGCCAAAACGGCAGTGCATTTGGAAAATTACAAAATTTTAAATTTAGGTATAGAACCGATTTTCTTGCATGCACACATTTAGAAATCCTTATCAAGTTTCCTCAAGTCATAAGCTTCACATAGTAAAGTTAATTAACCTTCTTCATTTTACTGAAGTTGGCACAAGGCCAAAACGGCAGTGAATTTGGAAAATTCCAGAGTTTTACATTTAGGTATAAAACCGATTTTCTTGCATATACACATTTAGAAATCCAAAACGAAATGCTTCAAATCATAAGCTTCACATAGTAAAGTTAATTAACCTTCTTCATCTTACTGAAGTTTCACAAGGCCAAAACGGCAGTGCATTTGGAAAATTCCAAAATTTTAAATTTAGGTATAGAACCGATTTTCTTGCATGCACACATTTAGAAATCCATATCAAGTTTCCTCAAGTCATAAGCTTCACATAGTAAAGTTAATTAACCCTCACTATCTTACTGAAGTTGGCATAAAGCGAAAACGGCAGTGGATTTGGAAAATTCCAGAGTTTTACATTTAGGTATAAAACCGATTTTCTTGCATGTACACGGTTAAAAATCCATTTCATGTTGTCTTAAATCATTAGCTTCACATAATAAAGTTAATTAACCTTCTTCGTCTTACAGAAGTGTGCATGAAACCAAAACGATAATGCATTTGGAAAAATTCCACAATTTTACATTCAAGTATAAAACCGATTTTCTTGCAAGTACACAATTAAAAATCCATATAGAGTTGCTTCAGATCAGTGGCTTCACATATTAAAATTAACTAACCTTCTTCATCTTACTGAAGTTGACATAAAGCCAAAACGGCAGCGCATTTGGCAAAAATTCCACAATTTTACATTTAGGTATAAAAGCGATTTTCTTGCATATACACATTGGGCAATCTATGTCGAATGGCTTCAAATCATTAGCTTCAGATATTCAACTAACCTTCTTCATCTTACTGAAGTTAACATAAAGCCAAAACGGCAGTGCATTTGGAAAATTCCATCAATTTACATTTTGGTATAAAACCGATTTTCTTGCGTGTACACATTTAGAAATCCATTTCAAGTTGCTTCAAATCATTAGCTTCACAAAGTTAAGTTAATTAACCTTCTTCATATTACTGAAGTTGGCACAAGGTCAAAACGGCAGTGCACTTGGAAAATTCCAGAGTTTTACATTTAGGTATAAAACCGATTTTCTTGCAATAAACCCGTTTAGAATTCCGCAGAGAATTGCTTTAAATCATTAGCTTCACATATTAAAGTTAATTAACATTCGTCGTTTTACAGAAGTTGGCATAAAGCCAAAACGGCAGTGCATTTGGAAAATTCCAGAATTTTACAATTAGGTATAAAACCGATTATCTTGCATGTACACGGTTAGAAATCCATTTCAAGTTGCCTTAAATCATTAGCTTCACATAATAAAGTTAATTAACCTTCTTCATCTTACAAAAGTGTGCATGAAACCAAAACGATAGTGCATTTGGAAAAATTCCAAAATTTTACATTCAGGTATAAAACCGATTTTCTTGTATGTACACTTTTAAAAATACATAAGAAATTGCTTCAAATCCTTAACTTCATATATTAAAGTAAATTAGCCTTCTTCATCTTACTGAAGTTGACATAAAGCCATAACGGCAGCGCATTTGGCAAAAATTCCACAATTTTACATTTAGGTATAAAACCGATTTTCTTGCATATACACATTTGGCAATCTATGTCGAATGGCTTTAAATCATTAGCTTCAGATATTCAACTAACCTTCTTCATCTTACTGAAGTTGACATAAAGCCAAAACGGCAGTGCATTTGGAAAATTCCATAATTTTACATTTTGGTATAAAACCGATTTTCTTGCGTGTACACATTTAGAAATCCATATCAGGTTGCTTCAAATCATTAGCTTCACAAAGTAAAGTTAATTAACCTACTTCATCTTACTGGAGTTGGCATAAAGCCAAAACGGCAGTGCATTTGGAAAATTCCAGAATTTTACATTTAGGTATAAAACCGATTTTCTTGCATGTACACATTTAGAAATCCGTATCAAGTTGCTTCAAATCATTAGCTTCACATAGCAAAGTTAATTAAACTACTTCATCTTACTGAAGTTGGCATAAAGCCAAAACGGCAGTGCAAAATTCCTGAATTCTGCATTTAGGTATAAAACCGATTTTCTTGCGTGTACACGGTTAGAAATGCAATTCAAGTTGCTTCAAATCATTTGCTTCATTTAGTGAAGCTAATTAACCTTCTTCATTTTTCTGAAGTTGGCACAAGGCCAAAACGGCAGTGCATTTGGAAAATTCCAGAGTTTTACATTTAGGCACAAAACCGATTTTCTTGCAATAAACACATTTAGAATTCCGCAGAGAATTGCTTTAAATCATTAGCTTCACACATTAAAATAATTAACCCTCACCATCTTACTGAAGTTGGCATAAAGCCAAAACGGCAGTGCATTTGGAAAATTCCAGAATTTTACATTTAGGTATACAACCGATTTTCGTGCATGTACACATTTA
>NW_024394471.1:0-5520 GCF_016617805.1 Bactrocera tryoni
ATTTCTAAAAGTGTACATTCAAGAAAATCGGTTTTATATCTAAATGTAAAATTCTGGAATTTTCCAAATGCACTGCCATTTTGGCTTTATGCCAACTTCAGTAAGATGAAGAAGGTTAATTATCTTTAATATGTTAAGCTAATGATTTGAGGCAACTTTATATGGATTTCTAAATGTGTACATGCAAGAAAAGCGGTTTTATACCTTAATGTAAAGTAATGGAATTTTTTCCAAATGCACTGCCGTTATAGTCTTATGTTAACTTGAATCAGATGGTGAGGGTTAATTAACATTAATATGTGAAGCTAATGATTTGAAGAAACTTGATATGGATTTCTAAATGTGCTCATGCAAGAAAGTCGGTTTTATACCTAAATGTAAAATTTTGGAATTTTTTCCAAATGCACTGCCGTTGTGGTCTTATGTCAACTTGAGTAAAATGATAAGGGTTAGTTAACTTTAATATGTGAAGCTAATGATTTGAAACAACTCGATATGGATTTCTAAATGTTTATATGCTAGAAAATCGGTTTATAACTAATGTAAAATTCTGGAATTTTCCAAATGTACTGCCGTTTTGGCTTTATGCCAACTTCAGTAAGATGAAGAAGGTTAATTATCTTTAATATGTTAAGCTAATGATTTGAGGCAACTTTATATGGATTTCTAAATCTGTACATGCAAGAAAAGCGGTTTTATACCTTAATGTAAAGTAATGGAATTTTTTCCAAATGCACTGCCGTTATGGTCTTATGTTAATTTGAATAAGATGGTGAGGGTTAATTAACATTAATATGTGAAGCTAATGATTTGAAGAAACTTGATATGGATTTCTCAATGTGCTCATGCAAGAAAGTCGGTTTTATACCTAAATGTAAAATTTTGGAATTTTTTCCAAATGCACTGCCGTTGTGGTCTTATGTCAACTTGAGTAAAATGATAAGGGTAAGTTAACTTTAATATGTGAAGGTTATGATTTGAAACAACTCGTCATGGATTTCTAAATGTTTATATGCTAGAAAATCGGTTTATAACTAATGTAAAATTCTGGAATTTTCCAAATGTACTGCCGTTTTGGCTTTATGCCAACTTCAGTAAGATGAAGAAGGTTAATTATCTTTAATATGTTAAGCTAATGATATAGGCAACTTTATATGGCTTTCTAAATGTGTACATGCAAGGAAATCGGTTTTATGGCTAAATGTAAAATTAACTTTTATATGTGAAGCTAATGATTTGAGCGAACTTGATATGGATTTCTAACCGTGTACATGCAAGAAAATCGGTTTTATACCTAAATGTAAAATTCTGGAAATTTCCAAATGCACTGCCGTTTTGGCTTTATGTCAACTTCAGTAAGATGAAGAAGGTTAACTAACTTTAATATGCGAAGCTACTGATTTGAAGCAACTTGATATGGATTTGCCTTAATGTAAAATTCTGGAAAATTCCAAATGCACTGCCCTTTTGGCTTTATGTTAACTTCAGTAAGATGAAGAAAGTTAATTAACTTTAATATGTAAAGTTAATGATTTGAGGCAACTTGATATGGATTTCTTAATGTGTACATGCAAAAAAAATCGGTTTTATACCTAAATCTAAAATTGTGGACTTTTTCGAAATGCACTGCCGTTATGGCTTTATGTTAACTTGAGTAAGATGGTGAGGGTTAGTTAACTTTAATATGTGGAGCTAATGATTTAAACCAATTCGTTGTGGATTTCTAAATGGGTACATGCAAGAAAACCGGTTTTATGCCTAAATGTAAAATTGTGGAATTTTTCTTAATGCACTGTCGTTTTGGTTTCATGCCAACTTCCGTAAGATGAAGAAGGTTAATTAACTTTAACATGTGAAGTTAATGATATGAATCAACTAGATATGGATTGCTAAGTGTTTAAATGCAGGAAAATCGGTTTTATACCTAAATGTAAAATTCTGGACATTTCCAAATGCACTGTTTTGGCTTTATGCCAGATTCAGTAAGATGAAGAAGGTTAATTAACTTTTCTAAATGTCCATATGCAAGAAAATCGGTTTTATACCTAAATGTAAAGTAATGGAATTTTCCAAATGCACTGCCGTTTTGGCTTTATGCCAACTTCTGTAAGATGAAGAATTTTAATTGTCTTTAATATGTTAAGCTAATGATTTAAGGCAACTTGATATGGATTTCTAAATGTGTACATGCAAGAAAATCAGTTTTATACCTAAATGTAAAATTCTCGAATTTTTCAAATGCACTGCTGTTTTGGCTTTATGTCAACTTCTGTAAGACGAAGAAGGTTAATTAACTTTAATAAGTGAAGCTATTGATTTCAGGCAACTTGATATGGATTTCTAAATGTGTACATGCAGAAAATCAGTTTTATACCTAAATGTAAAATTCTGGAATTTTCCAAATGCACTGCCGTTTTGGCTTTATGCCATCTTCTGTAAGATGAAGAAGGTTAATTAACTTCAATAAGTGAATTTAATAATTTGAAGCAACTTGATATGGATTTCTAAATGTGTACATGCAAGAAAGTCGGTTCTATACCTAAAAGTAAAATTATGGAATTTTTTCCAAATGCACTGCCGTTGTGGTCTTATGTCAACTTGAGTAAAATGATAAGGGTTAGTTAACTTCAATATGTTAAGATAATGATTTGAAGCAACTTGATATGGATTTCTAAATGTGTGCATGCAAGAAAATAAGTTTTTTACCTAAACGTAAAATTCTGGAATTTTCCAACTGCACTGCCGTTTTGGCTTTATGCCAACTTCTGTAAGATGAAGAAGGTTAATTAACTTTAATAAGTGAAGCTATTGATTTCAGGCAACTTGATATGGATTTCTAAATGTGTACATGCAGAAAATCAGTTTTATACCTAAATGTAAAATTCTCGAATTTTCCAAATGCACTGCCGTTTTGGCTTTATGCCATCTTCTGTAAGATGAAGAAGGTTAATTAACTTTAATATGTTAAGCTAATGATTTGAAACAACTCGATATGGATTTCTAATGTTTATATGCTAAAAAATCGGTTTATAACTAATGTAAAATTCTGGAATTTTCCAAATGTACTGCCGTTTTGGCTTTATGCCAACTTCAGTAAGATGAAGAAGGTTAATTATCTTTAATATGTTAAGCTAATGATTTGAGGCAACTTTATATGGATTTCTAAATGTGTACATGCAAGAAAAGCGGATTTATACCTTAATGTAAAGTAATGGAATTTTCCAAATGCACTGCCGTTATGGTCTTATGTTAACTTGAATAAGATAGTGAGGGTTAATTAACTTTAGTATGTGAAGCTAATGATTTAAAGCAACTTGATATGGATTTCTAAATGTGTATATGCAACAAAATCGGTTTTATACCTAAATATAAAATTATGGAATTTTTTCCAAATGCACTGCCGTTATGGTCTTATGTTAACTTGAATAAGATAGTAAGGGTTAATTAACTTAAATATGTGAAGCTAATGATTTGAAGCAAATTGATATGGATTTCTAAATGTGTACATGCAAGAAAATAAGTTTTTTACCTAAACGTAAAATTCTGGAATTTTCCAAATGCACTGCCGTTTTGGCTTTATGCCAACTTCTGTAAGATGAAGAAGGTTAATTAAATTTAATAAGTGAAGCTATTAATTTGAGGCAACTTGATATGGATTTCTAAATGTGTACATGCAAGGAAGTCGGATTTATTTCTAAATGTAAAATTATGGAATTTTTTCCAAACGCACGGCTGTTATGGTCTTATGTTAACTTGAATAAGATGGTGAGGGTTAATTAACTTTAGTATGTGAAGCTAATGATTTGAAGCAACTTGATATGGACTTCTAAATGTGCTCATGCAAGAAAATATGTTTTATACCTAAATGAGAAATTGTAGAGATTTTCCAAATGCACTGCTGTTTTGGCCTTATGCCAGCTTCTGTAAGATGAAGAAGGTTAATTAACTTTAAGAAGTGAATTTAATAATTTGAAGCAACTTGATATGGATTTCTAAATGTGTACATGCAAGAAAATCGGTTTTATACCTAAAAGTAAAATTATGGAATTTTTTCCAAATGCTCTGCCGTTATGGTCTTATGTTAACTTGAATAAGATAGTAAGGGTTAATTAACTTAAATATGTGAAGCTAATGATTTGAAGCAACTTGATATGGATTTCCAAATGTGCTCATGCAAGAAAGTCAGTTTTACAGCTGAATGTAAAATTATGGAATTTTTCCAAATGCATTGCTGTTTTGGCTTTATGCCAACTTCTGTAAGATGAAGAAAATTAATTGACTTTAATAAGTGAAGCTATTGATTTGAGGCAACTTAATATGGATTTCTAAACGCCGTTTTGGCTTTATGCCAACTTCTGTAAGATGAAGAAGGTTAATTAACTTTAATATGTGAAGCTAATGATTTGAAGCAACTTGATATGGATTTCTAAATGTGCTCATGCAAGAAAGTCGGTTTTATACCCAAATGAAAAATTATGGAATTTTTTCCAAATGCACTGCCGTTATGGTCTTATGTCAACTTGAATAAGATGGTGAGGGTTAATTAACTTTAATATTAACTTTAATATGTGAAGCTAATGATTTGAAGCAACTTCATATGGATTTCTAAACGTGCTCATGCAAAAAAATCGGTTTTATACCTAAAAGAAAAATTGTGGAATTTTTTCAAATGCACAGCTGTTTTGGCTTTATGCCAACTTCTGTAAGATGAAGAAGGTTAATTAACTTTAATTACTGAAGCTATTGATATGAGGCATCTTGATATGGATTTCTAAATGTGTACATGCAAGAAAGTCGGTTTTATTTCTAAATGTAAAATTATGAAATTTTCCAAATGCACTGCTGCTTTGGCATTATGTCAACTTCTGTAAGATGAAGAAGGTTAATTAACTTTAATAAGTGAAGCTATTGATTTGAGGCAACTTGATATGGATTTCTAAACGTGTACGTGCAAGAAAATAAGTCTTATACCTAAACGTAAAATTCTGGATTTTTCCAAATGCACTGCCCGTTTTGGCTTTATGTCAACTTCTGTAAGACGAAGAAGGTTAGTTAACTTTAATAAGTGAAGCTATAAATTTGAGGCAACTTTATATGGATTTCTAAATGTGTACATGCAAGAAAGTCGGTTTTATACCTAAATGTAAAATTAAGGAATTTTCCAAATGCACTGCTGCTTTGGCTTTATGTCAACTTCTGTAAGATGAAGAAGGTTAATTAACTTTAATAAGTGAAGCTATTGATTTGAGGCAACTTGATATGGATTTCTAAACGTGTACGTGCAAGAAAATAAGTCTTATACCTAAACGTAAAATTCTGGATTTTTCCAAATGCACTGCCCGTTTTGGCTTTATGTCAACTTCTGTAAGATGAAGAAGGTTAATTAACTTTAATAAGTGAAGCTATTAATGTGAGGGAACTTGATATGGATTTTTAAAAGTGTACATGCAAGAAAGTCGGTTTTATACCTAAATGTAAAATTATGGAATTTTTTCCAAATGCTCTACCGTTATCGTCTTA
>NW_024394472.1:0-8113 GCF_016617805.1 Bactrocera tryoni
TCTATCTCTACCAGGGGCATGGTAATATTGTTCACAATCAAATGTAATTTTTTGAGAAAAATCACATTTTGGTTTCACCTTTGTAAACGCACTAGCGGCCAAAGTATCTAACGTAGGTGGGCCAAATATATTGCGCCAATTAGTAAATTTAAAGTGCTTTTAGGGAAGACTACAGCCTATTCTCTATCTCTATCAGGCGCGTGGCAATTTTTTTCACAGTCATATGTATTTTTTTGAGAAAAATCACATTTTGGTTTCACCTTTGTAAACGCACTAGCGGCCAAAGTATCTAACGTAGGTGGGCCAAATATATTGCGCCAATTAGTAAATTTAAAGTGCTTTTGGGGAAGACTACAGCCTATTCTCCATCTCTATCAGGCGCGTGGCAATTTTGTTCACAGTCATATGTAATTTTTTGAGAAAAATCACATTTTGGTTTCACCTTTTTAAACGCACTAGCGGCCAAAGTATCTAACGTAGGTGGGCCAAATATATTGCGCCAATTAGTAAATTTAAAGTGCTTTTAGGGAAGACTACAGCCTATTCTCTATCTCTATCAGGCGCGTGGCAATTTTGTTCACAGTCATATGTATTTTTTTGAGAAAAATCACATTTTGGTTTCACCTTTGTAAACGCACTAGCGGCCAAAGTATCTAACGTAGGTGGGTCAAATACATTGCGCCAATTAGTAAATATAAGTGCTTTTAGGGAAGCCTACAGCCTATTCTCTATCTCTATCAGGCGTGTGGCAATTTTGTTCACAGTCATATGTAATTTTTTGAGAAAAATCACATTTTGGTTTCACCTTTGTAAACGCACTAGCGGCCAAAGTATCTAACGTAGGTGGGCCAAATATATTGCGCCAATTAGTAAATTTAAAGTGCTTTTAGGGAAGACTACAGCCTATTCTCCATCTCTATCAGGCGCGTGGCAATTTTGTTCACAGTCATATGTAATTTTTTGAGAAAAATCACATTTTGGTTTCACCTTTTTAAACGCACTAGCGGCCAAAGTATCTAACGTAGGTGGGCCAAATATATTGCGCCAATTAGTAAATTTAAAGTGCTTTTGGGGAAGACTACAGCCTATTCTCCATCTCTATCAGGCGCGTGGCAATTTTGTTCACAGTCATATGTAATTTTTTGAGAAAAATCACATTTTGGTTTCACCTTTTTAAACGCACTAGCGGCCAAAGTATCTAACGTAGGTGGGCCAAATATATTGCGCCAATTAGTAAATATAAGTGCTTTTAGGGAAGCCTACAGCCTTTTCTCTATCCCTATCAGGCGCGTGGCAATGTTGTTCACAATCATATGTAATTTTTTGAGAAAAATCGCATTTTTGTTTCACGTTTGTAAACGTTCTAGCGACTAAAGTATTTAACGTAGGTGGGTCAAAAAAAATGCGCTGGTTAGTAAATTTAAAAGACTTTTAGGAAAGCTCACAGCCTATTCTCTATCCCAACCAGGGGCGTGGTAATAGTGTTCACAACCATATGTAATTTTTTGAGAAAAATCGCATTTAGGTTTCACCATTGTAAACGCACTAGCGGCCAAAGTATTTAACGTAGGTGGGTCAGATACATTGCGCCAATTAGTAAATTTAAAGGGCTTTTAAGAACGCTCTCAACCTGTCCCTCTACTCCTACCAGGGGCGTGGCAATATTGTTCACAATCATATGTAGTTTTTTGAGAAAAATCACATTTTTGTTTGAACATTGTAAACTCTCTAGCGGCTAACGTATTTGACGTAGGTGGGTCAAATAAATTGCACCTGTTATTAAATTTAAAGGACTTTTAGGAAAGCTCTCAACCTGTCCTCTATCCCTACCAGGGGCGTGGTAATAGTGTTCAAAAACAAATGTAGATTTTTGAGAAAAATCACATTTTTCTTTGAACTTTGTAAACACTCTAGCGGCTAACGTATATGACGTAGGTGGGTCAAATTAGTTGCACCTGTTAGTAAATTTAAAGCGCTTTTAGGAAAGCTCTCAAGCTATCCTCTATCCATGCCAGGGGCGAGGTAATAGTGTTCACAAACAAATGTAGTTTTTTAAAAAATCACATTTTTGTTTGAACTTTGTAAACACTCTAGCGGCTAACCTATTTGATGTAGGTGGGTAAATAAAATTGCACCGGTTATTAAATTTAAAGTGCTTTTAGGAAAACGCTCAGCCAATTCTCTATTCCTACCAGGGGCGTGGCAATATTGTTCACAATCATATGTAGTTTTCTGAGAAAAATCACATTTTTGTTTGAACATTGTAAACGCTCTAGCGCACCTGTTATTAAATTTAAAGGACATTTAGGAAAGCTCTCAACCTGTCCTCTATCCCTACCAGGGGCGTAACAATATTGTTCACAAAGAAATGCAGTTTGTTTGAGAAAAATCACATTTTTGTTTGAACTTTGTAAACGCACTAGCGGCCAAAGTATTTAAAGTAGGTGGTTCAAATACATTGCGCCAATTAGTAAATTTAAAGGGCTTTTCGGAAAGCTCTTAACCTATCCTCTATCTCTACCAGGGGCATGGTTATATTGTTCACAATCATATGTATTTGTTTGAGAAAAATCACATTTTGTTTTCACCTTTGTAAACGCACTAGCGGCCAAAGTATCTAACGTAGGTGGGTCAAATACATTGCGCCAATTAGTAAATATAAGTGCTTTTAGGGAAGCCTACAGCCTATTCTCTATCCCTATCAGGCGCGTGGCAACATTGTTCACAATCATATGTAATTTTTTGAGAAAAATCACATTTTGGTTTCACCTTTTTAAACGTTCTAGCGATTAAAGTATTTAACGTAGGTGGGTCAAAAAAAATGCGCTGGTTAGTAAATTTAAAGGACTTTTAGGAAAGCGCTCAGCCTATTCTCTATCCCTACCAGGCGCGTAGCAATATTGTTCACAATCATAGGTAGTTTTTTGAGAAAAATCACATTTTGGTTTCACCATTGTAAGCGCACTAGCGGCCAAAGTATATAACGTAGGAGGTTCAAATACATTGCGCCAATTAGTAAATTTAAAGGGCTTTTAGGGAAGCTCAAAGCCTATTCTCTATCTCTACCAGAGGCGTAGCAATATTGTTCACAATCATATGTAGTTTTTTGAGAAAAATCACATTTTGGTTTCACCCTTGTAAACGCACTAGCGGCCAAAGTGTTTAACGCAGGTGGGTAAAAAAAATTGCGCTGGTTAGTAAATTTAAAGGACTTTTAGGAAAGGGCTCAGCCAATTCTCTATTCCTACCAGTGGCGTGGCAATATTGTTCACAATCATATGTAGTTTTTTGAGAAAAATCACATTTTGGTTTCACCCTTGTAAACGCACTAGCGGCCAAAGAATTTAACGTAGGTGGGTCAAATACATTGCGCCAATTAGTAAATTTAAAGTGCTTTTAGGGAAACTCACAGCCTATTCTCTATTTCTGCCAGAGGCGTGGCAATATTGTTCACAATCATATGTAGTTTTTTGAGAAAAATCACATTTTGGTTTCACCCTTGTAAACGCACTAGCGGCCAAAGTATTTAACGTAGGTGGGTCTGAAAAATTGCGCCGATTAGTAAATTTAAAGGGCTTTTAGGAAAGCTTTCAGCCTATTCTCTATCCCTACCACGGGCATGGTAATATTGTTCACAATCATATGTAGTTTTTTGAGAAAAATCACATTTTTGTTTGAACATTGTAAACGCTCTAGCGGCTAACGTATTTGACGTGGGTGGGTCAAATTAATTGCACCTGTTATTAAATTTAAAGGGCTTTTAGGAAAGCTCCCAACCTGTCCTCTACCCCTACCAGGGGCGAAACAATATTGTCCACAAAGAAATGCAGTTTTTTTAAAAACATCACATATTTGTTTGAACATTGTAAACGCTCTAGCGGCTAACGTATTTGACGTAGGTGGGTCAAATAGATGGCATTTGTTATTAAATTTAAAGTATTTTTAGGAAAGCTCTCAACCTGTCCTCTACCCCTACCAGGAGCGAAACAATATTGTTCACAAAGAAATGCAGTTTTTTGAGAAAAATCACATTTTGGTTTCACCCTTGTAAACACACTAGCGGCCAAAGAATTTAACGTAGGTGGGTCAAATGAATAGCACCTGTTAGTAAATTTAAAGGGCTCTTAGGAAAGCTCTCAACCTATCCATTATCCCTACCATGAGCATAGTAATAGTGTTCACCATCAAATGTAGTTTTTTGAGAAAAATCACATTTTGGTTTCACCCTTGTAAACGCACTAGCGGCCAAAGTATTTAACGCAGGTGGGTCAAAGAAATTGCGCTGGTTAGTTAATTTAAAGGACTTTAAGGAAAGCGCTCAGCTTATTCTCTGCCCCTACCAGGGGCGTGGCAATATTGTTCACAATCATATGTAGTTTTTTGAGAAAAATCACATTTTGGTTTCACCTTTGTAAACGCACTAGCGGCCAAAGAATTTAACGTAGGTGGGTCAAAGAAATTGCGCTGGTTAGTAAATTTAGAGGACTTTTAGGAAAGCGCTCAGCCTATTCTCTATCCCTACCAGGGGCGTGGCAATATTGTTCACAATCATATGTAGTTTTTTGAGAAAAATCACATTTTTGTTTGAACATTGTAAACGCTCTAGCGGCTAACGTATTTGACGTAGGTGGGTCAAATTAAATGCAACTATTATTAAATTTAAAGGGCTTTTAGGAAAGCTCTCAACCTGTCCTCTACCCCTACCAGGGGCATGGTAATAGTGTTCGCAATCAAATGTAGTTTTTTTAGAAAAATCACATTTTGGTTTCACCTTTGTAAACGCACTAGCGGCTAAATTATTATACGTAGATGGGTCAAAAAAATTGCGCTGGTTAGTAAATTTAAAGGACTTTAAGGAAAGCGCTCAGCCTATTCTCTGCCCCTACCAGGGGCGTGGCAATATTGTTCACAATCATATGTAGTTTTTTGAGAAAAATCACATTTTGGTTTCACCTTTGTAAACGCACTAGCGGCCAAAGTGTTTAACGTAGGTGGGTCAAAGAAATTGCGCTGGTTAGTAAATTTAAAGGACTTTAAGGATAGCGCTCAGCCTATTCTCTGCCCCTACCAGGGGCGTGGCAATATTGTTCACAATCATATGTAGTTTTTTGAGAAAAATCACATTTTGGTTTCACCCTTGTAAACACACTAGCGGCCAAAGTATTTAACGTAGGTGGGTCAAAGAAATTGCGCTGGTTAGTAAATTTAGAGGACTTTTAGGAAAGCGCTCAGCCTATTCTCTATCCCTACCAGGGGCGTGGCAATATTGTTCACAATCATATGTAGTTTTTTGAGAAAAATCACATTTTTGTTTGAACATTGTAAACGCTCTAGCGGCTAACGTATTTGACGTAGGTGGGTCAAATAAATTGCACCTGTTATTAAATTTAAAGGACTTTTAGGAAAGCTCTCAACCTGTCCTCTATCCCTACCACGTGCGTAACAATATTGTTCACAAAGAAATGCAGTTTTTTGAGAAAAATCACATTTTTGTTTGAACTTTGTAAACGCTCTAGCGGCTAACATATTTGACGTAGGTGGGTCAAATGAATAGCACCTGTTAGTAAATTTAAAGGGCTTTTAGGAAAGCTCTCAACCTATCCTCTATCCCTACCAGGGGCATGGTAATAGTGTTCACAATCAAATGTAGTTTTTTGAGAAAAATCACATTTTGGTTTCACCCTTGTAAGCGTTCTAGCGGCTAAAGTATCTAACCTAGGTGGGTCAAATACATTGCGCCAATTAGTAAATTTAAAGTGCTTTTAGGGAAGCTCACAGCCTATTCTCTATCCCTACCTGGGGCGTAACAATATTGTTCAAAAGAAATGCAGTTTTTTGAGAAAAATCACATTTTTGTTTGAACTTTGTAAACGCTCTAGCGGCTAACATATTTGACGTAGGTGGGTCAAATGAATAGCACCTGTTAGTAAATTTAAAGGGCTTTTAGGGAAGCTCACAGCCAATTTTCTATCCCTACCAGGGGCGTGGTAATAGTGTTCACAATCAAATGTAGTTTTTTGAGAAAAATCACATTTTGGTATCACCCTTGTAAACGCTCTAGCGGCCAAAGTATCTAACGTATGTGGGTCAAATACATTGCACTAATTAGCAAATTTAAAGTGCTTTTAGGGAAGCTCACAGCCTATTCTCTATCCCTACCAGGGGCGTAACAATATTGTTCAAAAGAAATGCAGTTTTTTGAGAAAAATCACATTTTGGTTTCACCCTTGTAAACGCACTAGCGGCCAAAGTGTTTAACGTAGGTGGGTCAAAAAAAATTGCGCTGGTTAGTAAATTTAAAGGACTTTTAGGAAAGCGCTCAGCCTATTCTCTATCCCTACCAGGAACGTGGCAATATTGTTCAAAAGAAATGCAGTTTTTTGAGAAAAAGTCACATTTTGGTTTCACCTTTGTAAACGCACTAGCGGCCAAAGTATTTAACGTAGGTGGGTCAAATAAACTGCGCCAATTATTAAATTTAAAGGGCCTTTAAGAACGCGCTCAGCCCATTCTCTATCCCTACCAGGGGCGTGGCAATATTGTTCACAATCATATGTAGTTTTTTGAGAAAAATCACATTTCTGTTTGAACATTGTAAACGCTCTAGCGGCTAACGTATGTGACGTAGGTGGGTCAAATAAATTGCACCTGTTATTAAATTTAAAGGACTTTTAGGAAAGCTCTCAACCTGTCCTCTACCCCTACCAGGGGCGAAACAATATTGTCCACAAAGAAATGCAGTTTTTTGAGAAAAATCACATTTTTGTTTGAACATTGTAAACGCTCTAGCGGCTAACGTATTTGACGTAGGTGTTATTAAATTTAAAGTACTTTTAGGAAAGCTCTCAACCTGTCCTCTACCCCTACCAGGGGCGGAACAATATTGTTCACAGAGAAATGCAGTTTTTTGAGAAAAATCACATTTTGGTTTCACCCTTGTAAACACACTAGCGGCCAAAGAATTTAACGTAGGTGGGTCAAATGAATAGCACCTGTTAGTAAATTTAAAGGGCTCTTAGGAAAGCTCTCAACCTAACCTCTATCCCTACCATGAGCATGGTAATAGTGTTCACAATCAAATGTAGTTTTTTGAGAAAAATCACATTTTGGTTTCACCCTTGTAAACGCACTAGCGGCCAAAGTATTTAACGTAGGTGGGTCTGAAAAATTGCACCGGTTATTAAATTTTAAGGGCTTTTAGGAACGCGCTCAGCCTTCTCTATCCCTACCAGGGGCGTGGCAATATTGTTCACAATCATATGTAGTTTTTTGAGAAAAATCACATTTTGGTTTCACCCTTGTAAACGCACTAGCGGCCAAAGTATTTAACGTAGGTGAGTCGTTTTCGAGTTTTCACTTTAGCGGCTAACGTATTTGACGTAGGTGGGTCAAATAAATTGCACCTGTTATTAAATTTAAAGGGCTTTTAGGAAAACGCTCAGCCAATTCTCTATCCCTACCAAAGGCGTGGCCATATTGTTCACAATCATATGTAGTTTTTTGAGAAAAATCACATTTTGGTTTCACCCTTGTAAACACACTAGCGGCCAAAGTATTTAACGTAGGTGGGTCAAAGAAATTGCGCTGGTTAGTAAATTTAAAGGACTTTTAGGAAAGCGCTCAGCCTATTCTCTGCCCCTACCAAGGGCGTGGCAATGTTGTTCACAATCATATGTAGTTTTTTGAGAAAAATCACATTTTTGTTTGAACATTGTAAACACTCTAGCGGCTAACCTATTTGACGTAGGTGGGTCAAATGAATAGCACCTCTTAGTAAATTTTAAGGGCTTTTAGGAAAGCGCTCAGCCAATTCTCTATCCCTACCAGAGGCGTGGCCATATTGTTCACAATCATATGTAGTTTTTTGGGGAAAAATCACATTTTGGTTTCACCATTGTAAACGCACTAGCGGCCAAAGTATTTAACGTAGGTGGGTCAAAAAAATTGCGCTGGTTAGTAAATTTAAAGGACTTTAAGGAAAGCGCTCAGACTATTCTCTACCCCTACCAGAGGCGTGGCAATATTGTTCACAATCATATGTAGTTTTTTGAGAAAAATCACAATTTGGTTTCACCATTGTAAACGCACTAGCGGCCAAAGTATTTAACGTAGG
>NW_024394473.1:0-5551 GCF_016617805.1 Bactrocera tryoni
AATATGTGAAGCTAATGATTTGAACCACTTCGATGTGGACTTCTAAATGTGGATATGCAAGAAAATCGGTTTTATACCTAAATGTAAAAATGCGCAATTTTTCCCAATGCACTGCCGTTTTGGCTTTATGCCAACTTCAGTACGATGAAGAAGGTTAATTAACTTTAATATGTGAAGCTAATGATTTGAAACACCTCTATGTGGACTTCTAAATGTGTATATGCAAGAAAATCGGTTTTATTCCTAGATGTGAAATTGTGGAATTTTTCCAAATGCACTGCCGTTATGGCTTTTTGCCAACTTCGGTAAGATGAAGAAGGTTAATTAGTTAATATGAAGCAATTCGCTGTGGATTCCTTTATGTGTATATGCAAGAAAATCGGTTTTATACCACAATGTAATATTGTGGAATTTTTCCAAATGCACTAACGTAATGGCTTTATGTAACTTTGGTAAGATGAAGAAGGTTAACTAACTTTAATATGATTAATGATTTGAAGCAATGCGATGTGGATTTCTAAATGTGTATATGAAAGAAAATCGGTTTTATACCTAAATGTAAAAATGCGGAATTTTTCTAAATGCACTGCCGTTATGGCTTTATATCATCTTGAGTGAGATGGTGAGGGTTAATTAACTTTAATATGTAAAGTTAATGATTTGAAGCAAATTGATATGGATTTCTAAATGTGCATATGTATGAAAATCGGTTTTATACCTAAATGTAAAATTGCGGAATTTTTCCAAATGCACTGCCGTTATGGCTTTTTGCCAACTTCGGTAAGATGAAGAAGGTTAATTAGTTAATATGAAGCAATTCGATGTGGCTTTCTAAATGTGTGTATGCAAGAAAATCGGCTTATACCTAAATGTGAAATTGTGGAATTTTTCCAAATGCACTGCCGTTTTGGCTTTATGCACACTTCAGTAAGATGGTGAGGTTAATTAACTTTATTATGTGAAGCTAATGATTTGAGCAATTCGTTGTGAATTTCTAAATGTGTATGCAAGTAAATCGACTTTATACATAAATGTAAAATTGTTGAATTTTTCAACATGCACTGCCGTTTTGGCTTTATGCCAACTTCAGTAAGATGAAGAAGCTTAATTAACTGTAACGTGTGAAGCTAATGATTTGAAGCAATTTTTTGTGCATTTCTATATGTGTATATGCAATAAAATCGGCTTTATATCTAGATGTACAAATGTAGAATTTTTTCAAATGCACTGCCGTTATGGCTTTATATCATTTTGGGTAAGATGGGGGGGTTAATTAACTTTAACATGTGAAGCTTGAATCAATTCGATGTGGCTTTCTAAATGTGTGTATGCAAGAAAATCGGCTTATACCTATATGTGAATTTGTGGAATATTTCCAAATGCACTGCCGTTTTGGCTTTATGCACACTTCAGTAAGATGGTGAGGTTAATTAACTTTATTATCTGAAGCTAATGATTTGAGCAATTCGTTGTGAATTTCTAAATGTGTATGCAAGTAAATCGACTTTATACATAAATGTAAAATTGTTGAATTGTTCAACATGCACTGCCGTTTTGGCTTTATGCCAACTTCAGTAAGATGAAGAAGCTTAATTAACTGTAATGTGTGAAGCTAATGATTTGAAGCAATTCGATGTGTATTTCAAAATGTGTATATGCAATAAAATCGGTTTTATACCTAAATCTAAAAACGTAGAATTTTTCCAAATGCACTGCCGTTATGGCTTTATATCATTTTGGGTAAGATGGTGGGGGTTAATTAACTTTAACATGTGAAGCTAATGATTTGAAGCAATTCGATGTGGCTTTCTAAATGTGTGTATGCAAGAAAATCGGCTTATATCTAAATGTGAAATTGTGGAATTTTTCCAAATGCACTGCCGTTATGGCTTTATGCCAACTTCAGTAAGATGAAGAAGGTTAATTAACTTTATTATGTGAAGCTAATGATTTGAACAATTCGTTGTGAATTTCTAAATGTGTATGCAAGTAAATCGACTTTATAGATAAGTGTAAAATTGTTGAATTTTTCCACATGCACTGCCGTTTTGGCTCTATGCCAACTTCAGTAAGATGAAGAAGCTTAATTAACTGTAATGTGTGAAGCTAATGATTTGAAGCAATTCGATGTGTATTTCAAAATGTGTATATGCAATAAAATCGGTTTTATACCTAAATGTAAAAATGTAGAATTTTTCCAAATGCACTGCCGTTATGGCTTTATATCATTTTGGGTAAGATGGTGAGGGTTAATTAACTTTAACATGTGAAGCTAATGATTTGAAGCAATTCGATGTGGCTTTCTAAATGTGTGTATGCAAGAAAATCGGCTTATATCTAAATGTGAAATTGTGGAATTTTTCCAAATGCACTGCCGTTATGGCTTTATGCCAACTTCAGTAAGATGAAGAAGGTTAATTAACTTTATTATGTGAAGATAATGATTTGAACAATTCGTTGTGAATTTCTAAATGTGTATGCAAGTAAATCGACTTTATAGATAAGTGTAAAATTGTTGAATTTTTCCACATGCACTGCCGTTTTGGCTCTATGCCAACTTCAGTAAGATAAAGAAGGTTAATTAACTATAATATGTGAAGCTAATTATTTGAAGCAATTCGATGTGTATTTCAAAATGTGTATATGCAATAAAATCGGTTTTATACCTAAATGTAAAAATGCGGAATTTTTCCACATGCACTGCCGTTTTGGCTTTATGCCAACTTCAGTAAGATGAAGAAGGTTAATTAACTATAATATGTGAAGCTAATGATTTGAAGCAATTACTTTTGAATTTCTAAATGTGTATGCAAGTAAATCGACTTTATACATAAATGTAAAATTCTGGAGTTTTTCCAAATGCACTGCCGTTATGGCTTTATGTCATCTTGAGTAAGATGGTGAGGGTTAATTAACTTTAATATGTGAAGCTAATGATTTAAAGCAATTCGATGTGGATTTCTAAATGTGTATATGCAAGAAAATCGGTTTCATACCTAAATGTATAAATGCGGAATTTTTCCAAATGCACTGCCTTTATGGCTTTATCTCATCTTGGGTAAGATGGTGAGGGTTAATTAACTTTAATATGTGAATCTAATGATTTGAAGCAACTCGATGTGGCTTTCTAAAAATGTATATACAAAAAAATCGGTTTATACCTAAATGTGAAATTGTGGAATTTTTCCAAATGCACCTCCGTTTTGGCTTTATGCCAACTTCAGTAAGATGGTGAGGTTAATTAACTTTATTATGTGAAGCTATTGATTTGAAACAATTCGTTGTGAATTTCTAAATATGTGTGCAAGTAAATCGATTTTATACATAAACGTAAAATTGTGGAATTTTTCCACATGCACTGCCGTTTTGGCTTTATGCCAACTTCAGTAAGATGAAGAAGGTTAATTAACTATAATATGTGAAGCTAATGATTTGAAGCAATTCGATGTGTAATTCCAAATGTGTATATGCAATAAAATCGGTTTTATACCTAAATGTAAAAATGCGGAATTTTTCCAAATGCACCGCCGTTATGGCTTTATGTCAACTTTTGTAAGATGAAGAAGGTTAACTAACTTTAATATGTTAAGTTAATGATTTGAAGCAATTCGTTGTGGATTTCTAAATGTGTATATACAAGAAAATCGACTTTATACATAAATGTAATATTATGGAATTTTTCCAATTGCACTGCCGTTATGGCTTTATGCCAACTTTAGTAAGATGAAGAAGGTTAAATAACTGTAATATGTGAAGCTAATGAGTTGAAGCAATTCGTTGTGGATTTCTAATTGTGTATATACAAGAAAATCGACTTTATACATAAATGTAATATTATGGAATATTTCCAAATGCACTGCCGTTTTGGCTTTATGCACACTTCAGTAAGATGGTGAGGTTAATTAACTTTATTATGTGAAGCTAATGATTTGAGCAATTCGTTGTGAATTTCTAGATGTGTATGCAAGTAAATCGACTTTATACATAAGTGTAAAATTGTTGAATTTTTCCACATGCACTGCCGTTTTGGCTCTATGCCAACTTCAGTAAGATAAAGAAGGTTAATTAACTATAATATGTGAAGCTAATGATTTGAAGCAATTACTTGTGAATTTCTAAATGTGTATGCAAGTAAATCGACTTTATACATAAATGTAAAATTCTGGAGTTTTTCCAAATGCACTGCCGTTATGGCTTTATGTCATCTTGAGTAAGATGGTGAGGGTTAATTAACTTTAATATGTGAAGCTAATGATTTAAAGCAATTCGATGTGGATTTCTAAATGTGTATATGCAAGAAAATCGGTTTCATACCTAAATGTAAAAATGCGGAATTTTTCCAAATGCACTGCCTTTATGGCTTTATCTCATCTTGGGTAAGATGGTGAGGGTTAATTAACTTTAATATGTGAATCTAATGATTTGAAGCAACTCGATGTGGCTTTCTAAAAATGTATATGCAAAAAAATCGGTTTATACCTAAATGTGAAATTGTGGAATTTTTCCAAATGCACCTCCGTTTTGGCTTTATGCCAACTTCAGTAAGATGGTGAGGTTAATTAACTTTATTATGTGAAGCTATTGATTTGAAACAATTCGTTGTGAATTTCTAAATATGTATGCAAGTAAATCGACTTTATACATAAACGTAAAATTGTGGAATTTTTCCACATGCACTGCCGTTTTGGCTTTATGCCAACTTCAGTAAGATGAAGAAGGTTAATTAACTATAATATGTGAAGCTAATGATTTGAAGCAATTCGATGTGTATTTCCAAATGTGTATATGCAATAAAATCGGTTTTATACCTAAATGTAAAAATGCGGAATTTTTCCAAATGTACTGCCGTTATGGCTTTATGTCATCTTGAGTAAGATGGTGAGGGTTAATTAACTTTAATATGTGAAGCTAATGATTTGAAGCAATTCGATGTGGATTTCTAAATGTGTATATGCTAGAAAATCGGTTTCATACCTGAATGTAAAGTTGTGGAATTTTTCCAATGCACTGCCGTTTTGGCTTTATGCCATCTTCAGTAAGATGGTGAGGTTAATTAACTTTAATATGTGAAGCTAATGATTTGAAGCAATTTGTTGTGAATTTCTAAATGTGTATGCAAGTATATCGACTTTATACATAAATGTAAAATTGTGCAATTTTTCCAAATGCACTGCCGTTTTGGCTTTATGTCAACTTTTGAAAGATGAAGAAGGTTAACTAACTTTAATATGTGAAGCTAATGATTTGAAACACTTCGATGTGTATTTCCAAATGTGTATATGCAATAAAATCGGTTTTATACCTAAATGTAAAAATGCGGAATTTTTCCAAATGCACTGCCGTTATGGCTTTATGTCATCTTGAGTAAGAGGGTGAGGGTTAATTAACTTTATTATGTGAAGCTAATGATTTGAAGCAATTCGATGTGGCTTTCTAAATGTGTGTATGCAAGAAAATCGGCTTATACCTAAATGTGAAATTGTGGAATATTTCCAAATGCACTGCCGTTTTGGCTTTATGCACACTTCAGTAAGATGGTGAGGTTAATTAA
>NW_024394474.1:0-3816 GCF_016617805.1 Bactrocera tryoni
CGCTACTCGCCATTATCTTCGATTGATCCATGGATTTTTTTTAGAATATTTCTTTCGATGATGAATAGCAGATATGTATATATCATATAGTCTAATTTGAACAATTTGTTCAAAGATTGTAGCATTGCTTTCGACAATTATATAAGCCAATTTTCCTGAAGATATCTTGTTATAGACTATAGTGATACAATAATCCCGGTTCTAAAAATAAACAGCCTTTTGTGAATAAAAAACGTGTGCAAAATTTCAAACCGATATCTCAGAAACTGAAGTGCTAAACGTTAAACCTGGACGATCCAATATATACATATATAGTATACTATACATATGACGCCAATTTATTTTCAGAAGTCTGTGAAAATAGTAATAACGTGGACAGAACTAAAAGGAAAAGTTATTAACGTGCGATCTGAGTTCGGAAAGAGGCGTGCTTGAATTTTTAAGAATTAAAAAGGATTTGTCTCGACTTCTACCAAAACTAAAAGCGAGTCAAACCATGTCAAATGGACCCTAAAAATTTCACTAATCACCGAATTCGAAAATTAGCACATCATTAAGCGAGGGATGAGACGCATACCGCATGATATACATATTTCGTCAAAATTCAGTTTTCTGCAAATGTTATTGAAGCTTGAATTATAGAGCACGATAAAATTGTAAAATTATTTTCTCATAAACTCCTACACATGAATCGATGAAATTTTGTGTACTCAAAGAAAAATGTTCGTCCTTTATTATAATAATATTTTAGATACATTTACTCTAATTTTCATTCAAAAATTCCCAAGTCAAATTTTCAGATTTTTTTCAAAAGTCAGGGTTTATATTTATTGAAATCTTTACTTTCTTATGATATGCAAAGTATATATTTATTTTTAAACCTTACAACAATAACTTAAGATTTCTTAGATCTGCGGTTAGACAGTTTTTTCATGTCAAATAATAATTGCATTTGATAAGCTTGCAGCAAATATAGCCTCCGTATATAGTTTAAGAGGTTCATTTCATTTGCTAAAGCGTACTAGTAAGTTCATTTATATTCTCTAATAGTTGCTCAAAAAGCAATTGTAACCAATTTCCGTTGAATGCATTTTCGTTTTTCACCTTTCTCCTGCAGAGGACGCTTCCACTTATTCATCGCTATTAAAAGCATTGTAAATGTTTGTGTTTACCGTTACATACATATATATGTGTAGGTATTAGCAAATGAATTATTATACATATATACATATATCTTAGATAACTACAAACATACATAAGTTTATACTGCCACGACCTAAAAATAGTAAGACTTTGTTCACAACATACATGCATACATAAGTACGATTCTCAACGTGCAGCCAGCTCCAGGTCCGCCAACGCCTGAGTATGCAGGGAAATATGTCGACTTGTATGAATGTACTTTCAATTAGCTGCGCTCCACGTTGAATAATTTGCTAAGTTAAATTCTTCCCCCATTACAAGTACAACAACAAATAGTACGCAACACCTTCAACCGCTAACTTGCCAGCGGAGTATAAGTGCAATTGTATTAAGCGCTCTGTGCCTATAAATACCTTGCATGTATGTGTGTGTATGTGGCCTCCTCCTCAGCCAGTTAACTTTTCAATTTATTACTCTCTTACTTGAAACACTCACCAATAGTGCGCAGCAAGGCGTTTACACTGCCTACAACCGAAATCACACGCACCCAGAGCACATGTACATATATACTTATATAAGTATATAGTATATAGCAATTTGTATGTTTTTGAGTGCATCGTGTGTTGCAAGTATGTCGGCTTATGCGAAGGCAACGTTGCAAGGCGAGCAACTTTCAATTAATTGTGTGCGCTGAAACACCTTCGTACGCCTTTCGGCAAAAGCACCCAAAAGTATCCTCATATGACTTAATATCGCACACGATTATGCTTGGCGCGAATTACAAAATATTTTCGCAGAATATAGTATAATGCACGTCCTCGTGGAAGGAAATGCAAAGTGCAAAATTGGTACTAGTTACAAGCGGACTAGTATTTAATTGACGCCAGTTAACAAAATCTAACCTCACATATTTGAGTCTAACGGCTTTGTTGAGATTTACAATTCGCCTATCAATACTAAAAGATTTACTTCGTTTTTGTCAAAAGTATCGCCAGCTAAAATAAAGTAAAAATAAGAGAAAAAGAAGCCGAAGAAGTTTGGTGTAACAAATCCAATAATTTTTAGGTCAGTAAGATACGCACGCACTCGTCAGAATTGCTGTTACCATTTTCAAACCTTCGCCATCACAAACTCAAAACTATAAATATATCTTTCCTCCTCCACCGAACCTCTCTCCTTACTGACAGAGTTGTCTTATCAACAATTTTTAGTGTTATAAGACTAATAAATTGTAATTTTTTGTCTTTACAAGCATCTTCTAAGGCTAGAAGCCTAGAATATAGTCGGCAAAGTCAACGTACTACCATAGCATTGTTTTCACATATTTCGGGTTGTCTTTATTTACTACCATATTTCTTTTTTTTTTTGATTCCTCTTCAAATTCATTGAACCGTTTATCGTATTTGCTTGGATCGCTGTTTTCGATATTCCCCAGAAATTAAGTTAAAGTTTTTTGGAATATTCTCCGTAATTTAGGTTATAACTATCGAAAGGACGCCCTTTCTGAAATCATTTCTTTTCAATAAACTTGGTTTAATAATTCACATTTGATGGAGTGGTAAAAAGAAAAATACAAATAAAGGCTTCAGAGGTCATAGAAGTACTTCTATTCAAATTGATTTAAAAAGTAATAATATTTCGTAAATCATCCTCTATGATTTTCAAATATCCTGACTCAACAAATATTTGACCATTTTGAAGTTCAGATCGGAAGATCCCATTACATGGTTCAATTAATGTTTCACAGTCGAAAGCTATATCCCTAAAAATATTTCAATGGCCTTATAAAAAATACAGAAGATGTGTTCGGAACAGTTCCCATTAAACCCCGAGAACAACTGCAAAAAATCTACTTAAACCCTGTTATAAGGACTTCCATGGGTTTGCGGGTTTCAAAAAATCGTTTTTTTTTATTATCTTATAAAATTTAACAACATCTCTAGAATATTGTCCTATATTTTCACGGAGATCTGAGTTTTCTGAGGCTAAGTGTGCCGTCTTTAAACCTTAAAACTTATCGAAACTGTGTTTTTGAAGTCGGTTTGGAAGCTTTCTCGAGAATTACTCGACTGATCTTCACGAAAATTTATTATTCTTAAAGACATGGACAAAAGATTTTTTTTGATTGCAACTATTTGAAACAAGACAAGAGAACGTTAACTGCAGCTGTACTGAAGCTAATATACCCTTCAGAGGTGCATTTCTTTTAGTAACTATGTGTTCAGTTTGTATGGCAGCTATATGCTATAGTGAGCCGATCTGAACAGTTTCTTCCGATATTACATTATTTCTATGAACAATAACTCATACCAAAATTCGTGAATATACATATATTGTCAAATGCAAAAGTTTTTCACACAAGAACTTTATTCTGATCGTTCAGTTTGTTTGGCAGCTATATGTTATAGTGGTCCGATATCGCCAGTTCATATAAAGAGAGAAGAGAAAATTACGTTTGCAAAATTTCAAACCTATATCTTAAAAACTTAGGGACTTGTATACATACATATATACAGACGGACAGTCAGTCAGACGGACAGACAGACCGATGGACATGCTGATATTTATATATTGTTCTGTTCAGGGTATAAAAATAAATGTAGCGAAATTTTCACTGAAATATCCATTTTTTTGTAAAAATGTTTGCCAAAAATCCAATTTTCAGTTTTTTCC
>NW_024394475.1:0-6766 GCF_016617805.1 Bactrocera tryoni
AGTTGCGTAAAAATATAAACTTTACATATTTATGCTAACTCGCCGTTTTGATGTTATTGGAGCTTTCATAGAGTTGTCGTATAGCCATAACGACATTGTCTTTGGAGCAATTAAACAATCTTATATTCAGGTGTAGAACTGATTTTTTGATACATGCGCTTTAAGTAGTCGATACCAAGTTGCGTAAAAATATGAACTTTACATATTTATGCTAGCTAGCCCTTTTGATGCTATTGGAGTTGTCATAGAGTTGTCCTACAGCAATAGCGACAGTGTAAATGGAACAACTTCACAAGCTTATGTTAAAGTGTAGAACCGATTTTTTGATACATGTGCTTTAAGCAGTCGATACCAAGTTTCGTAAAAATTTGAACTTTACATATTTATGCTAACTAGCCGTTTCGATGTTATTGGAGTTGTCATAGAGTTGTCGTATAGCCATAACGAATGTGTATTTGGAGCAATTTCACAATCTTATATTAAGGTGTAGAATCGATTTTTTGATACATGCGCATAAAGCAATCGATATCAGGGTGCGTAAAAATATGAACTTTACATATTTATGCTATTTAGCCGTTTTGATGTTATTGGAGCTTTCATAGAGTTGTCGGATAGCCATAACGACAGTGTCTTTGGAGCAATTTCACAATCTTTAATTAAGGTGTAGAACCGATTTTTTGATACATGCGCTTTAAGCAGTCGATACCAAGTTGCGTAAAAATATGAACTTTACATATTTATGCTAGCTAGCCCTTTTGATGCTATTGGAGTTGCCATAGAGTTGTTGTATAGCCATAACGACAGTGTATTTGGAGCAATTTCACATTCTTATATTAAAGTGTACAATCGATTTTTTAGTACATACACATTATGCAATCGATATCCAGTTGCGTAAAAATATGAACTTTACATATTTGTGCTAACTAGCCGTTTTGATGTTATTGGAGTTGTCATAGAGTTGTCGTATAGCCATAACGACCGTGTATTTGGAGCAATTTCACAATATTATATTAAGGTGTAGAATCGATTTTTTGGTACATACACATTATGCAATCGATATCAAGATGCGTAAAAATATGAACTTTACATATTTATGCTAACTAGCCGTTTTGATGTTATTGGAGTTGTCATAGAGTTGTCCTATAGCAATAGCGACAACGTATTTGGAACAACTTAACTATCCTAAATTAAGGTGCAGAATTGATTTCTGAATACATACATACACATTAAGCAATCGATGTCAAGATGCGTAAAAATATGAACTTTACATATTTCTGTTAATTAGCCGTTTTGATGTTATTGGAGCTTTCATAGAGTTGTCGTATAGCCATAACGACAGTGTCTTTGGAGCAATTTCACAATCCTAAGTTAAGGTGTAGAATCGATTTTTTAATACATACACACTAAGCAATCGATATCAAGTTGCGTAAGAATATAAACTTTACATATCTATGCTAACTGGCCGTTTTGATGTTACTGGAGTTGTCATAGAGTTGTCCTAAAGCCAAAGCGACAATGTATTTGGAACAATTCTGCAATCTTAGATTAAGGTGTAGAATTGATTTTTTGGTACATACACATTATGCAATCGATATCAGGTTGCGTAAAAATATGAACTTTACATATTTATGCTATTTAGCCGTTTTGATGTTATGGGAGCTTTCATAGAGTTGTCGTATAGCCATAATGACAGTATATTTGAAACAATTTCACAATCTTAAGATACGGTGTGGAATCGATTTTTTGATACATACACTTTAGCAATCGTTATCAAGTTGCGTAAAAATATGAATTTTACTTATTTATGCTAACTCGCCGTTGTGATGTTATTGGAGTTGTAATAGAGTTGTCGTATAGCCATAACGACAGTGTATTTGGAGCAATTTCACAATCTTAAATTGAGGTGTAGAACCGATTTTTTAGTACATAAACATTAAGCAATCGATACCAAGTTGAGTAAAAATATGAACTTTACATATTTATGCTATTTAGCCGTTTTGATGTTATTGGAGTTGTCATGGAGTTGTCGTATAGCCATAACGACAGTGTATTTGGAGAAATTTCGCAATCTTATATTAAGGTGTAGAACCGATTTTTTAGTACATACACATTGAGCAATCGATACCAAGTTGCGTAAAAATATGAGCTTTACATATTTGTGCTAACTAGCCGTTTTGATGTTATTGGAGTTGTCATAGAGTTGTCGTATAGCCATAACGACAGTGTATTTGGAGCAATTTCACATTCTTATATTAAAGTGTACAATCGAGTTTTTAGTACATACACATTATGCAATCGATATCAAGCTGCGTAAAAATATGAACTTTACATATTTATGCTAACTCGCCGTTTTGATGTTATTGGAGTTATCATAGAGTTGTCGTATAGCCATAGCGACAGTGTATTTGGAGCAATTTACCAACCTTATATTAAGGTGTAGAATCGATTTTTTAGTACATACACATTAAGCAATCGATATCAAGTTGCGTAAAAATATGAGCTTTACATATTTGTGCTAACTAGCCGTTTTGATGTTATTGGATTGTCATAGAGTTGTCGTATAGCCATAACGACAGTGTATTTGGAGCAATTTTACAATCTTATATTAAGGTGTAGAATCGATTTTTTGATACATGCGCATTAAGCAATCGATATCAAGTTGCGTAAAAATATGAACTTTATATATTTATGCTAACTCGCCGTTTTGATGTTATTGGAGCTTTCATAGAGTTGTCGTATAGCCATAACGACAATGTATTTGGAGCGATTTCACACTCTTATATTATGGTGTAGAACCAATTTTATAGTACATACACATTAAGCAATCGATACCAAGTTGCGTAAAAATATGAACTTTACATATTTATGCTAACTCGCCGTTTTGATGTTATTGGAGTTGTCATAGAGTTGTCGTATAGCCATAGCGACAGTGTATTTGGAGCAATTTCATAATCTTATATTAAGGTGTTGAATCGATTTTTTAGTACATATACATTTAGCAAACGATATCAAGATGAGTAAAAATATGAACTTTTCATATTTCTGTTAATTAGCCGTTTTGATGTTATTGGAGCTTTCATAGAGTTGTCGTATAGCCATAAGGACAGTGTCTTTGGAGCAATTTCACAATCTTATATTAAGTTGTAGAGTCGATTTTTTAGTATATAGACATTAAGCAATCGATATCAAGTTGCGTAAATATATGAGCTTTACATATTTGTGCTAACTAGCGGTTTTGATGTTATTGGAGTTGTTATAGAGTTGTCGTATAGCCATAACGACAGTGTGTTTGGAGCAACTTAACAATCTTATATTAAGGTGTAGAATCGAATTTTTGATACATACACATTTAGCAATCGATACCAAGATGAGTAAAAATATCAACTTTACATATTTTTGCTAATTACCCGTGTTGATGTTATTGGAGTTGTCATAGAGTTGTCCTACAGCAATAGCGACAGTGTATATGGAACAACTTCACAAGCTTATATTAAGGTGTAGAATCGAATTTTTGGTACACACACATTAAGCAATCGATATCAAGTTGCGTAAAAATATGAACTTTACATATTTATGCTAGCTAGCCGTTTTGATGTTATTGGAGTTGTCATAGAGTTGTCGTATAGCCATAGCGAGAGTTTCTTTGGAGCAATTTCACAATCTTATATTAAGGTGTGGAATCGATTTTTTGATACATACACATTAAGCAATCGATATCAAGTTGCGTAAAAATATGAACTTTACATATTTTTCTAATTACCCGTGTTGATGTTTTTGGAGTTGTCATAGAGTTGTCGTATAGCCCTAATGACAGTATATTTGGAGCAATTTCACAATCTTAAATTAACGTGTAGAACCGATTTTTTAGTACATACACATTAAGCAATCGATATCAAGTTGCGTAAAAATATGAACCTTACATATTTATGCTATCTAGCCGTTTTGATGTTATTGGAGTTGTCATAGAGTTGTCCTACAGCAATAGCGACAGTGTATTTGGAGCAATTTCACAATCTTATATTAAGGTGTAGAATCGATTATTTGATACATACACATTAAGCAATCGATATCGAAATGCGTAAAAATATGAACTTTACATATTTCTGTTAATTAGCCGTTTTGATGTTATTGGAGTTGTCATAGAACTGTCCTATAGCAATAGCGACAGTGTATTTGGAACAATTTAACATTCTTAAGTTAAAGTGCAGAATTGATTTTTTGGTACATACACAATATGCAATCGATATCAAGTTGCGTAAAATTATGAACTTTACATCTTTATGCTAACGAGCCGTTTTGATGTTATTGGAGCTTTCATAGAGTTGTCGTATAGCAATACCGACAGTGTCTTTGGAGCAATTTCACGATCTTAAGTTAAGGTGTAGAATCGATTTTTTGATACATACGCATTAAGCAATCGATATCAAGTTGCGTAAAAATGTGAACTTTACATATATGCTAACTTGCCGTTTTGATGTTATTTGAGTTGTCATAGAGTTGTCGTAAAGCCACAATGACAGTATATTTGAAACAATTTCACAATCTTAAGTTACGCTGGAGAATCGATTTTTTTATACATACACATTGAGCAATCGATATCGAGTTGCGTAAAAATATGAACTTTACATATTTATGCTATTTAGCCGTTTTGATGTTATTGGAGCTTTCATAGAGTTGTCGTATATCCATAACGACAGTGTCTTTTTAGCAATTTCACAATCTTAATTTAAGGTGTAGAATCGATTTTTTGATACATTCACATTAAGCAATCGATATCAAGTTGCGTAAAATTATGAACTTTACATCTCTATGCTAACTCGCCGTTTTGATGTTATTGGAGTTGTCATAGAGTTGTCGTATAGCCATAGCGACAGTGTATTTGGAGCAATTTCACAATCTTATATTAAGGTGTAGAATCGATTTTTTAATACATGCACATTAAGCAATCGATATCGAGTTGCGTAAAAATATGAACTTTACATATTTATGCTAACTCGCCGTTTTGATGTTATTGGAGTTGTCATAGAGTTGTCGTATAGCCATAGCGACAGTGTATATGGAACAACTTCACAATCTTCGGTTAAGGTGAAGAATCGATTTTTTAGTACATATACATTAAGGAATCGATATCAGGTAGCGTAAAAATATGAACTTACATATTTTTGATAATTAGCCGTTTTAATGTTATTGGAGTTGTCATAGAGTTGTCCTATAGCAATAGCGACAGTGTATTTGGAGCAATTTCACAATCTTATATTAAGGTGTAGAATCGATTTTTTAGTACATACACATTAAGCAATCGATATCAAGTTGCGTAAAAATATGAACTTTACATATTTATGCTAACTCGTCGTTTTGATGTTATTGGAGTTGTCATAGAGTTGTTCTATAGCCATAGCGACAGTGTATTTGAATCAATTTCACAATCTTATATTAAGGTGTAGAATCGATTTTTTGATACATACGCATTAAGCAATCGATATCAAGTTGCGTAAAAATGTGAACTTTACATATATGCTAACTAGCCGTTTTGATGTTATTTGAGTTGTCATAGAGTTGTCGTAAAGCCACAATGACAGTATATTTGAAACAATTTTACAATCTTAAGTTACGCTGGAGAATCGATTTTTTTATACATACACATTAAGCAATCATTATCAAGTTGCGTAAAAAAATGAAATTTACATATTTATGCTAACTAGCCGTTTTGATGTTATTGGAGCTTTCATAGAGTTGTCGTATAGCCATAAGGACAGTGCCTTTGGAGCAATTTCACAATCTTAATTTAAGGTGTAGAATCGATTTTTTGATACATTCACATTAAGCAATCGATATCAAGTTGCGTAAAATTATGAACTTTATATCTTTATGCTAACTCGCCGTTTTGATGTTATTGGAGTTGTCATAGAGTTGTCGTATAGCCATAGCGACAGTGTATTTGGAGCAATTTCACAATCTTATATTAAGGTGTAGAATCGAATTTTTAGTACATACACATTAAGCAATCGATATCAAGATGCGTAAAAATATGAGCTTTACATATTTCTGTTAATTAGCCGTTTTGATGTTATTGGAGTTGTCATAGAGTTGTCGTATAGCCATAGCGACAGTGTCTTTGGAGCAATTTCACAATCTCATATTAAGGTGTAGAACCGATTTTTAGTACATACACAATAAGCAATCGATATCAAGTTGCGTAAAAATATGAACTTTACATATTTATGCTAACTCGCCGTTTTGATGTTATTGGAGTTGTCATAGAGTTGTCCTATAGCAATAGCGACAGTGTATTTCGAACAATTTGGCAATCCTAAATTAAGGTGAAGATTTGATTTTTTGGTACACACTCATTATCCAATCGTTATCAGGTTGCGTAAAAATATGAACTTTACATATTTATGCTAACTCGCCGTTTTGATGTTATTGGCGTTGCCATAGAGTTGTCGTATAGCCATAGCGACTGTGTATTTGGAGCAATTTCACAATCTTATATTAAGGTGTAGAACCGATTTTTTGGAACATACACATTAAGCAATCGATATCAAGTTGCGTAAAAATGTGAACTTTACATATATGCTAACTAGCCGTTTTGATGTTATTTGAGTTAACATAGAGTTGTCGTAAAGCAACAATGACAGTAAATTTGAAACAATTTCACAATCTTAAGTTACGCTGGAGAATCGATTTTTTTATACATACACATTAAGCAATCATTATCAAGTTGCGTAAAAATATGAAATTTACATATTTATGCTAACTAGCCGTT
>NW_024394476.1:0-4037 GCF_016617805.1 Bactrocera tryoni
TACATACATATTATGCAATCGATATCAAGATGCGTAAAAATATGAACTTTACATATTTATGCAAATTTGCCGTTTTGATGTTATTGGAGTTGTCATAGAGTTGTCATAGAGTTGTCGTATAGCAATAGCGACAGTGTATTTGGAACAATTTTACAATCTTAAATTAAGATGTACATACATACTATGCAATCGATATCAAGATGCGTAAAAATATGAACTTTACATATTTATGCTAACTCGCCGTTTTGATGTTATTGGAGTTGTCATAGAGTTGTTCTATAGCAATAGCGACAGTGTATTTGGATTAACTTTGCAATCTTAAATTAAGATGTACATACATATTATGCAATCGATATCAAGATGCGTAAAAATATGAACTTTACATATTTATGCTAACTAGCCGTTTTGATGTTATTGGAGTTGTCATAGAGTTGTCCTATAGCAATAGCGACAATGTATTTGGAACAATTTAACTATCCTGAATTAAGGTGTAAAATTGATTTTTTGGTACATACATATTATGCAATCGATATCAAGATGCGTAAATATATGAACTTTACATATTTATGCAAATTAGCCGTTTTGATGTTATTGGAGTTGTCATAGAGTTGTCCTATAGCAATAGCGACAATGTATTTGGAACAACTTAACTATCCTTAATTAAGGTGTAGAATTGATTTTTGAATACATACATACACATTAAGCAATCGATATCAAGATTCGTAAAAATATGAACTTTACATATTTCTGTTAATTAGCTGTTTTGATATTATTGGAGCTTTCATAGGGTTGTCGTATAGCCATAACGACAGTGTCTTTGGAGCAATTTCACAATCTTAAGTTAAGGTGTAGAATCGATTTTTCGATACATACACATTAAGCAATCGATATCAAGTTGCGTAAAATATGAACTTTACATATTTATGCTAACTCGCCGTTTTGATGTTATTGGAGTTGTCATAGAGTTGTTCTATAGCAACAGCGACAGTGTATTTGGAACATCGTTGCAATCTTAAATTAAGGTGTGGAATCGATTTTTTGATACATACACATTAAGCAATCGATATCAAGTTGCGTAAAAATATGAACTTTACATATTTATGCAAATTAGCCGTTTTGATGTTTTTGGAGTTGTCATAGAGTTGCCCTGTAGCAATAGCGACAGTGTATTTGGAACAATTTTACAATCTTAAATTAAGATGTACATACACATTAAGCAATCGATATCAAGATTCGTAAATATATGAACTTTACATATTTATGCTAACTAGCCGTTTTGATGTTATTGGAGTTGTCATAGAGTTGCCCTGTAGCAATAGCGACAGTGTATTTTGAACAATTTTACAATCTTAAATTAAGATGTACATACACATTAAGCAATCGATATCAAGATTCGTAAATATATGAACTTTACATATTTATGCTAACTCGCCGTTTTGATGTTATTTGAGTTGTCATAGAGTTGTTCTATAGCAATAGCGACAGTGTATTTGGATTAACTTTGCAATCTTAAATTAAGGTGTAAAATTGATTTTTTGATACAAACACATTAAGCAATCGATATCAAGTTGCGTAAAAATATGAACTTTACATATTTATGCTAACTAGCCGTTTTAATGTTATTGGAGTTGTCATAGAATTCTCCTATAGCAATAGCGACAGTGTATTTAGAACAACTTTGCAATCTTATATTAAGGTGTAGAATCGATTTTTTGGTACATACATATTATGCAATCGATATCAAGATGCGTAAAAATATGAACTTTACATATTTATTCTAATTACCCTTTTTGAAGTTATGGGAGTTGTCATAGAGTTGCCCTATAGCAATAGCGACAGTGTATTTAGAACAAATTTACAATCTTAAATTAAGATGTAAAATTGATTTTTTGCTACATACATATTATGCAATCGATATCAAGATGCGTAAAAATATGAACTTTACATATTTATGCTAACTAGCCGTTTTGATGTTATTGGAGCTTTCATAGAGTTGTCGTATAGCCATAACGACAGTGCATCTGGAGCAATTTCACAATCTCATATTAAGGTGTAGAACCGATTTTTAGTACATACACAATAAGCAATCGATATCAAGTTGCGTAAAAATATGAACTTTACATATTTATGCTAACTAGCCGTTTTGATGTTATTGGAGTTGTCATAGAGTTGTCCTATAGCAATAGCGGCAATGTATTTGGAACAATTTAATAATCCTAAATTAAGGTGTAGAATTGATTTTTTAGTACATACATACACATTAAGCAATCGATATCAAGATGCGTAAAAATATGAACTTTACATATTTATGCTAACTCGCCGTTTTGATGTTATTGGAGTTGTCATAGAGTTGTCGTATAGCCATAGCGACAGTGTATTTGAATCAATTTCACAATCTTTTATTAAGGTGTAGAATCGATTTTTTGATACATACCCAATATGCAATCGATATCAGGTAGCGTAAAAATATGAACTTTACATATTTATGCTAACTCGCCGTTTTGATGTTATTGGAGTTGTCATAGAGTTGTCGTATAGCCATAGCGACAGTGTATGTGGAGCCATTTCACAATCTTATATTAAGGTGTATAATTGATTTTTTAGTACATACATACACAATATGCAATCGATATCAGGTAGCGTAAAAATATGAACTTCACATATTTTTGCTAATTAATGGTTTTGATGTTATTGGAGTTGTCATAGAGTTGCCCTATAGCAATAGCGACAGTGTATTTGGAACCATTTTGCAATCTTAAATTAAGGTGTAGAATTGATTTTTTGGTACATACACATTAAGCAATCGATATCAAGATGCGTAAAAATATGAACTTTACATATTTATGCAAATTACCCGTTTTGATGTTATTGGAGTTGTCATAGAGTTGTCGTATTGCCATAACGACAGTGCCTTTGGAGCGATTTCGCAATCTTAAGTTAAGGTGTAGAATCGATTTTTCGATTCATACACATTAAGCAATCGATATCAAGTTTCGTAAAAATATGAACTCTACATATTTTTGCTAACTAGCCGTTTTGATGTTATTGGAGTTGTCATAGAGTTGCATTATAGCAATAGCGACAGTGTCTTTGGAGCAATTTCACAATCTTAAGTTAAGGTGTGGAATCGATTTTTCGATACATACACATTAAGCAATCGATATCAAAATGCGTAAAAATATGAACTTTACAAATTTATGCTAACTCGCCGTTTTGATGTTATTGGAGTTGTCATAGGGTTGTCGTATAGCCATAACGACAGTGTATTTGGAGCAATTTCACAATCTTATATTAAGGTGTGGAATCGATTTTTTGATACATACACAATATGCAATCGATATCAGGTATCGTAAAAATATGAACTTCACATATTTTTGCTAATTAATGGTTTTGATGTTATAGGAGTTGTCATAGAGTTACCCTATAGCAATAGCGACAGTGTATTTGGAACAATTTTGCAATCTTAAATTAAGGTGTAGAATTGATTTTTTGGTACATACACATTAAGCAATCGATATCAAGATGCGTAAAAATATGCAAATTACCCGTTTTGATGTTATTGGAGTTGTCATAGAGTTGTCGTATTGCCATAACGACAGTGCCTTTGGAGCGATTTCGCAATCTTAAGTTAAGGTGTAGAATCGATTTTTCGATTCATACACATTAAGCAATCGATATCAAGTTGCGTAAAAATATGTACTCTACATATTTTTGCTAACTAGCCGTTTTGATGTTATTGGAGTTGTCATAGAGTTGTCGTATAGCCATAGCGACAGTGTATTTGGAGCAATGTCATAATCTTATATTAAGGTGTGGAATCCATTTTTCAGTACATACACATTAAGCAATCGATATCAAAATGCGTAAAAATATGAACTTTACATATTTATGCTAACTAGCCGTTTTGATGTTATTGGAGTTGTCATAGAGTTGTTCTATAGCAATAGCGACAATGTATTTGGAACAATTTCGTAATCTTATATTAAGGTGTAGGATGGATTTTTTGCTACATACACATTACGCAATCGATATCAGGT
>NW_024394477.1:0-3634 GCF_016617805.1 Bactrocera tryoni
TGGCTTTATGCCAACTTCAGTAAGATGAAGAAGATTAATTAACTTTAATATGTGAATTTAATATAGTGAAGCAACTTGAGATGGATTTCTAAACGTGTACATGCAAGAAAGCCGGTTTTATACCTCAATGCAAAAGTATGGAATTTTTTCCAAATGCACTGCTGATATGGTCATATGTCAACTTGAGTAAGATGGTGAGGGTTAATTAACTTTAATATGTTAAGCTAATGATTTGAGTTAATTTGGAATGGATTTCTAAATGTGTACATGCAAGAAAGTCGGTTTTATACCTAAATGTAAATTCTGGAATTTTCCAAATGCACAGCCGTCTTGGCTTTATACCAACTTCAGTAAAATGAAGAAGATTAATTAACTTTAATATGTGAATTTAATAATGTGAAGCAACTTGATATGGATTTCTAAATGTGTACATGCAAGAAAGCTGGTTTTATACCTAAATGTAAAATTGAGGAATTTTTTCAAACGCACTGCCGTTATGGCTTTATGCCAACCTCTCTAAGATGACGAAGGTAAATTAACTTTAATATGTGAAGCTAATGAATTGAAGTAACTTTATACGGAATTCTAAATGTGTACATGCAAGAAAGACGGCTTTATACCTAATTGTAAAATTCTGGAATTTTCCAAATGCACAGCCGTCTTGGCTTTATGCCAACTTCAGTAAGATGAAGAAGATTAATTAACTTTAATATGTGAATTTAATATAGTGAAGCAACTTGAGATGGATTTCTAAACGTGTACATGCAAGAAAGCCGGTTTTATACCTCAATGCAAAAGTATGGAATTTTTTCCAAATGCACTGCCGATATGGTCTTATGTCAACTTGAGTAAGATGGTGAGGGTTAATTAACTTTAATTCGTTAAGCTAATGATTTGAGGTAATTTGATATGGATATCTAAATGTGTACATTCAAGAAAATCGGTTTTATACCTAAATGTAAAATTCTGGAATTTTCCAATTGCACTGCGTTTGGCTTATGTCAACTTAAGTAAGATGAAGAAGGTTAATTAACTTTAATATGTGAAGCTAATGATTTAAGTTAACTTGATAAGGATTTCTAAATGTGTACATGCAAGAAAGTCGGTTTTATACCTAAATCTAAAATTATGGAATTTTTTCCAAATGCACTGCCGTTATGGTCTTATGTCAACTTGAGTAAGATGGTGAGGGTTAATTTACTTTAATATGTGAATTTAATAATTTGAAGCAACTGGATAAGGATTTCTAAATGTGTACATGCCAGAAAATCGGTTTTGTACCTAAATGAAAAATTGTGGAATTTTTCCAAATGCACTGCCGTTATGGCTTTATGCCAACTTCTGTATAATGACGAAGGTTAACTAACTTTAATATGTTAAGATAATGATTTGAAACAACCTGATATGGATTTCTAAATGTGTACTTGCCAGAATATCGGTTTTATACCTAAATGTAAAATTGTGTAATTTTCCCAAATGCACTACCGTTATGGCTTTATGCCAACTTCAGTAAACTGGAGAAGGTTAATTTACTTTAATTTATTTAAATAACTTTAATATGTGAAGCTAATGATATGAAACAACTTTATATGGACTTCCAAGTGAGCACATTCAAGAAAGTCGGTCTTATACCTAAATGTAAAATTGTGGAATTTTTCCAAATGCACTGCCGTTATGGCTTTATGCCAACTTCAGTAAAATGGAGAAGGTTAATTTTCTTTAATATGTGACGTTAATGACATGAATAAATCGATATGGATTGCTAAATGTTTAAATGCAGGAAAATCGATTTTATACCTAAATGTAAAATTGTGGAATTTTTCCAAATGCACTGCCGTTATGGCTTTATGCCAACTTTAGTAAGATGAAGAAATTTAATTAATTTTAATATGTCAAGCTTATGATTTGAAGCAACTAGATATGGATTTCTAAGTGTGTACAAGCAAGAAAGTCGATTTTATACCGAAATATAAAACTGTGGAATTTTTCCAAATGCACTGCCGTTATGGTTTTATGCCAACTTGAGTAAGGTGATGAGTGTAAATTAACTTTAATATTTGAATTTAATAATTTGAAACAACTTGATATGGATTTCTAAAAGTGTACATGCCAGAATATCGGTTTTATATCTTAAGGTAAAATTGTGGAATTTTTCCAAATGCACTACCGTTATGGCTTTATGCCAACTTTAGTAAGATGAAGAAAGTTAATTAACTTTAAAATGTGAAGCTAATGATTTGAATCAATTTGATATGGATTTCTAAATGTGTACATGCAAGAAAATCGGTTTTATACCGAAATGTAAAATTGAGGAATTTTTCCAAATGCACTGCCGTTTTGGCTTTATGCCAACTTCTCAAAGATGAAGAAAGTAAATTAACTTTAATATGTCAATTTAATAATTTGAAACAACTTGATATGGATTTCTAAATGTTTACATGAAAGAAAATCGGGTTTATCCTAAATGTAAAATTGTGGAATTTTTCCAAATGCACAGCCGTTGTGGCTTTATGCCAACTTTAGTAAGATGAAGAAAGTTAATTAAATATAATAATTTGAAACAACTTGATATGGATTTCTAAAAGTGTACATGCCAGAATATCGGTTTTATATCTAAAGGTAAAATTGTGGAATTTTTCCAAATGCACTACCGTTATGGCTTTATGCCAACTTTAGTAAGATGAAGAAAGTTAATTAAATTTAATAATTTGAAACAACTTGATATGGATTTCTAAATGTTTACATGAAAAGAAATCGATTTTATACCTAAATGTAAAATTCTGGAATTTTTCCAAATGCACTGCCGTTATGGCCTTATGCCAACTTTAGTAAGATGGTGACGGTTAATTAACTTTAATATGTTAAGCTAATGATTTGAAGCAACTTGATATGGATTTTTAAATGTGTACATGCAAGAAGGTCGGTTTTATACCTAAATGTAAAATTATGGAATTTTTCCAAATGCACTGTCGTTTTGGCTTTATTGCCAACTTGATTAAGACGACGAAGGTTATTGAACTTGAATATGTGACGTTAATGATTTGAAGTAATTTGATATGGATTGCTAAATGTTTAATTGCAAGAAAATCGGTTTTATCCTAATTGTAAAATTGTGGAATTTTTCCAAATGCACAGCCGTTATGGCTTTATGCCAACTTTAGTAAGATGGTGAGGGTTAATTAACTTTAGTATGTTAAGCTAACGATTTGGAGCAACTTGATATGAATTTCTAAGTGTCTAAATGCAAGAGAGTCAGTTTTATACATAAATGTAAAATTATGGAATTTTTCCAAATGCGCTGCCGTTATGGCTTTATGCCAACTTTAGTAAGATGAAGAAAGTTAATTAAATTTAATAATTTGAAACAACTTGATATGGATTTCTAAATGTTTACATGACATGAAATCGATTTTATACCTAAATGTAAAATTCTGGAATTTTTCCAAATTCACTGCCGTTATGGCCTTATGCCAACTTTAGTAAGATGGTGACGGTTAATTAACTTAAATATGTTAAGCTAATGATTTGAAGCAACTTGATATGGATTTCTAAATGTGTACGTGCAAGAAGGTCGGTTTTATACCTAAATGTAAAATTGTGGAATTTTTCCAAATGCACTGCCGTTATGGCTTTA
>NW_024394478.1:0-3771 GCF_016617805.1 Bactrocera tryoni
TTATTTCAAAGCTCGTCTACTGCCACCTAAATATCGCAACATTTCGTAGTTTTACCACTTGGCGGTACCATCACTGTTTGTTATGCTCTAGATATTTTATTGTTCTAAGCGCTGTAACGTTGACTTTGATCAGAAGTGATTGCATTTTGTGGCGTTCTCATTTTTTGTTTTTGACGTGCGTCATGCTGCCATTCACTACTTTTCAGAGCGTTCATCTCTTTCGACACTATTCGCTTTGCCTTTCATTCAAGTTTTAGTTCAACATCTGAGACTCTTAATTTGGGTTTAATGTTACATTTATCATAATTTGGTGACAACAATCCTCGTCGCCTCTTCACGTCTCGATTCTTAGTCTACCATTTCGTGGGATTTTCACATCACGTACAGCGCTACAGCAGAGCTTCAAATTGTTTTCAAATAAATTATATTTTTTTCAAAATTCATACCTATCCAACTGCAACGGCTGTGACCTGTTTAGAAGTAATCTGCTGCTTTATGGAGAAGAGAAACTGATATGTGACACTTTCACTTAGAAAAAAATCTATTTGCGGTGGTCGTGTAATACACGTGGAATCGCTGAGTTCACATCTCTAAATTTCACTTCCTTTGCATGAATCGCTTCTGGTCGCTGTAGAATTGCTCATTTTCAATGTAACTCTTCGTCTCATTCTTCCTGAAGTAAAGTGAAATTGGTTTATTGAAAAGGTATTTATGTAGTGCTTATAAGCTTCCAGGCAAGCTTGCTTTATAAAGTAAGTACTTCTCGCCGCATTGATAACGCCTGATTACATCTTGAAATTTGTAGTAAACCGCAACAAAAGGTATATGGCTACCATCCGAATTAGCCGAGAAATCTTCAATCGAGTTCTAAAATCCGAGGTGAGTTGTGAGAGGAAAAGTTGTAAATCTTCTGAAAGTTCTTGGCCTTTATTTCAATTTGTTTTGTAAACTGCTTGACTTGAATTTTCGTTGGAAGCGGGTGGTTACCGTAACTACCCTGCAATAGCTACATAACTCTTCAACTAAAAAAATAATTTACAAAGGCATACAGCATTAAAGTGCAAAATTAATGCAGCGCTTCGAATATAAAAGGTTTAACCTAATCATTGGCTCTTAAATATATATGTATAAATAAGTATACGGTTTTCGGTGTACAAGTCATTGCAAAATAATTTAAATGAGATTTTGCTTAGAAGTTTGTTCTTTGAATGCGTCTCAAAGGATGTTCTACAAAAAATTTCAACACCTTATCAGCTGTGGTCCTTGCGCCGTTCCAGGTAATATTTATTCAGCTAATTCGCTCACATCGTACCTTCAATATATTGATTTCAGTCCACCGCGGTTTCTACTTTTCAGGAATTTCCATTGAGTTTTATTCTCGTAATGCTAGCCGGGGCTGCCCGGAGCTGAAATAAAATATTCAACGCACTCATAGTTATGTGATGAGAAAAATACCTTAAGAATTATAACAGACTACTCGGTTCATTAGCCGTTGAATATTTTGCTGTGTCACGCGTTAATCGAGAACAAAAGCTTCTCACCAGCGCATCTAGTGATCAAATAGACCGTATTTGCCCTCAATAGTTTCTTAATTGATTTTATGCACTAGAATTTTTCAAAAAATTTTAAGCGAAATTGCTAGTGTAATCAGTTACTCAGTGTGTGAAATTTCGTAGTTTTTAAAATCCATAAAGTGGGAATATAGTAATTCTATACTCAAAGTTTGCCAAACCACATTTCCAATTTCCTTTGTAAACCAACAAGGTCGATGTAGGATTAATTTCCACTCACCAAAGCGCACATCACATTAATCAGCTGGTAGGAGCTAAATTGCTTGGTCGAGCCAAAAAATTGCACTTGTGTTTTCAACAAATGGAAATTTTACAAAATGCTCTTTGCTAAATGCCAGTTCTGTTACGTTAAAAACTAAACGTAGATAAATATTGAGATTTTGTGCTTTGTAGTCACAGTGAGACTGGACCGCCCACAGTTTGGTTTTCCACCACAAAAAGTTTTCACGTGAAATAATGCAATGGAATCGTTTGCGCTGGAAAGAATACTAATGCCAAAATATAAATTAACAAATGTGGCAAGTATCCACGCGGGACGCAACCGCAATATAACGCAATTTCAACTTGAGCAACTTTGACTACCCACCCATTTGTTTCAAGGCTGCAGCCAACAGCCAAAATCAAATATTTATGCCAAGTTTACGCACTCCGGTGTTGGTTGCTTCAAGTATTGCACCCTCACGTGGTGACGCCAAGGCGTTTTTCCAACTAAAGAAGAGCTCACTAAAGTTGCATTCGAAAATTAACGAAACTTGCAGCCAATACGTGCAACTACGAACAAATTTTTTCAGCGTTACGCTCCACCAGTTGAAGCCCTTTTGATGCGATTAACTTGCAAATATCCGCCATAGTACGCGGTTTGCCACCAAAACGCCAACCTTCTGTCCCTGCGTGCCACAGTGAACACTTTAGTGACTTGAGTCTTGAGTTCGCGAAGTGAAGTATCAGCAAGTATACTGCAGCTCAGCTTTCCATCCAAAGTGCATACATAAATGCCCACATGACTCTTGGTAAGTGAGCATCATCTCTTACTTAAAGCAACTCTTAGCAGCCGCAGAGAAACCAATAGATTGAGATTGATATAGTAAATATAGTCTAGTTCAGATAATTAAGATAAAGTCCTTACTTTGCACTTTCCTTTACAAATTAGCATGAAACCAGAAAACAATTTGAAGTACCAAATCCAATGTCATCTGCTCATAACCCTGAGTTAGTATAACGGCGGTTGCAATATCAACCACTGGAATAATGTGGAAACAGCTTAAATTACAGCAAGAAAAGCTACTAAAGAGGCAGGTGAGTCAATTGATGACTGCCGAGATAAAAATTACACCAAACTACATCGCTGAAATTATTTGCGACGGCTAAAACCCGTTTGTGGGTATGTTATAGGTAATGGTTTGTGCTTGGGTTTTTTTGTCACATACGCTACTGTGACTCAGTCGAAAGCTTTACACTTGAAGTTTGATTATTACTCTACTAAATTAAAGGCGATCAAATTAATTTGCTGGTAATTATGTGGCTTAGTTACTGTAAGAACATGTTCTACTAAATTGGGTTAAAGCCTACTTGAAAGCCATCATATGCCGTGCCGAATTGAACTTCGTAGATCTCATCGTCAACCGAGAACCACGGGCTGTCGATTTTGCAGGTGAACAGGACACTATAAGCTAAACAATAACAAGAAGTTAATCTTGATGAACATTTGAGCACCCGCGTAAAAAGTAGGAAAGTCAAAATTTTAAAATATTCATAGATATCACACTAAATATTTTCTAAAAGTCAAAATAAGTAGATTAATATTAGTCCGTAAGACATTCAGAGATTGGTAATGCGAACCAGCCATGAACATGACTCGTCTCGAGTTGTAAGTGAAAAACAACCAATAAGAAAGGGAAACAATAAAATAAAACACATCGCTTGAGCAAGCTTGTCTTCCTCAACAGACAATAATAAAAACAATGTCAAAAACAGCAGCCATAAGAACACTACCCATTCAAGTATGCGCCCAACGAAGAATAAGTGATAAAAGACAAAAATTAAATAAAAAGCACAACAACTTGTTGAAAACTAAAAGTGTGAAATAATGTTCACCACCTCCGTACTTTCATAGATGAGATTGAGAATGAAGTGCGGAAAAGAAGGAGAAAGGTAATGAAAAAGGGTTTCATGCCACCGGCGAATATCGACACGTGAGTGA
>NW_024394479.1:0-2145 GCF_016617805.1 Bactrocera tryoni
GAATTTTCGTAACAAAGTTGAATGATTTGTAAACGTTGTTTAGGCGTAACACTTTTCATGATTAAATTTCAAGCAACACTGAAGAAAACTAACGTTATAACTTGGCACGACTCACGCGTGATTTGTCAAAAAAGTACTTCTACTTGGATAACCCGCTAAATCATAATCTTCATCTGGCATAAACTTGACTCAAGTGGTATAACTGGCTTTTAAGTATTTTTCTAAAAGAAAACAACAATCCGTACGTTAAGTAAATTATTTTTTATGTTAATACCAGCAAAGGAAAAAAAATTAAGTGCAATTTCTTATTGCATTAGTGTAGCCAAAAGCATAAAACCAATTGAGCCAGCTGATGCTATTGCGTTGCTCGTCTTACCAAGCAAAAACATTAATGAAAATGCCAAACAAGTTCATCGTCGCCAAAAGTACGATGCTACAGTGGAGCGATTTGCGATATCCAACTCATGTCGGTGAAAGCGGTAATATGTTGACCAGCTGTGGAAGTGTGCACAAGGACACGTTACAGGTGGGTGGCTGTTAGAGTTTGCCAATTGGTTTAATGCACCGAAATACAGTGACTCACAAAGTCGATCACGGCACTAATACGTTCTTAAACGATAAAAGAAGCTCGTAAATATGTTTTAAATTTTTTTATTTTTTTATAAAAGTAACGGTTGATCTAAGTAGGAATACTTTTTTCTGAAAGAAAAGATTCGAATGAAAGAGTGTTTGCCAGTTGAACTTTCTACGAATTATTCTACATTTCTCACCTCAATATAAGATTGATCCCGCAATTCTATTACAAAATGACTTACGCTAAGAAATAAGATCTACCAACTATTGTGCTATTATTTGCAAAGTTTAAGTTCCAAGTTCAGAAAACCAAACACTACAAGTTGACAGTTCAGGAATATTTTAGTATGAGTTGTTTTAGGGCCCACGGGCACAAAAAAACCGGCCAACTCCAAAATAACTGCCCTACTTTTATTTATAAAAGAATTTTTCAACATTTAAATTAATCAATTATGATATATTTTCTTTATTGATAGTTTTTGGTATATTGAAAAATAATTAAATACATTGAGTTAATTAATTATTGAATTCCGACTTCAGTTCCACTTCTAACTCACGCTTCGTGCCACTTCTCATTTGTGACTCGCAAACAATCGCGGCTTTGTCGTGTATTTATAGTTCACTTCCCACATTTTCCTTAATGATTGCGGCGGGCTTAGCAGTTTATTCCGGTGTTTTGGAAACTTTATGAATTCTATTGAATTTTCTTAATAGACACTGGTATGCAGATGTTTGTCAATTGGTCATATTGAAAAAACATTTTGAATTTCAAAGCAGTCGACAACTTTTCAAACTCACATACTTGTATTCTCCCAAATTGATCGTTATAAAGGCTAAAAGTTGAGTCGCTAATTCGTAAAAATAACGAGAGCTGCAGCAAACTACCGAAGAGCAGCATTTGTGTAGTGAAAGCTTTATGTTCGTTGGGTGAACAAAGGTTACAACATTGGTTGAACCTTCAATCTTCCTATCGATATTTGCAGAATATCTATTGAGAATAGGCGTAACCTGGTTGAAGTGGTAGTGTTGGACCATTGACGCCACATTATTTGCCATGCTTTTATTAGTAATGTCGATGGATGAGGGAAACATTTTCTCCTGAGCAGGCTTTTCATTGCAAATATACAATTGGATGTACGGTGACTACATTTGAGCTTTCCTTGATTGATTTATCTATATAAGAATGTATTCGATTTCTACCTTGCTTGTCTAACGGATTTTTTGATATCTGAAGAAAATGCTTCCTGTGTATCACTTCATTGGGTAACAAAATACTGAACGGGCGCAACGTTACGATTTCCTAGAAGGAATAAATGAAAAAATTAGTAAATAAACAAGTAATATGTCATAAGGACAAACATTTTAATGAATGAGAGGCTATACAATATAATTAAATCTTATTCTAATGTAGACTGCTTGTACGGGGTTTTCCAACAGGGGTGATATGAAAAGTTGTTTCGGTAATTTGTAATACGTCTTGAATTGTAATTTTCTATCGTTGTATTCACTAATGTTTACAATTTAATTATGGAAAGATATACCGAAATTTAAGATTTAGAAATTACTCAATTT
>NW_024394480.1:0-11052 GCF_016617805.1 Bactrocera tryoni
TTTATTTGATTCACCTAGGGCAAACACTTTAGCCGCTGTAGCGTTTAAAATGTTTAAAAAAATGTGATTTTTCTCAAAACACTAGATTTTTTGTGAACACTATTGCCACGCCCCTGGTAGGGTTTAGGGGGAAGTGCTAATTTTCCTGGAAGCTCTTCGATTTAGCTAATCAACGCACATTATATGTTTCACCTAGGTCAAATTCTTTAGCCGTTAGCGCGTTTACAAAATTTAAAAAAAATGTGATTTTTCTCAAAAAACTACATTTATTGTGAACACTATTGCCACGCCCCTGGTAAGGTTTAGCGAAAGAGTGCTAAGTTTCCTGGAAGCCCTTCGATTTAGCTAATCAACGCAATTTATTTGATTCACCTAATTCAAATACTTAAGGCATTAGAGCGTTTACAAAGTTTAAAATAATGTGATTTTTCTCAAAAAACTACATTCTTTGTGAACACTATATGCCACGCTCCTGGTAGGGTTTAGGGGGCAAGTGCAAATTTTTCTGGAAGCCCTTCGACTTGGCTAACTAATGCATATTATGTGACCCACCTGGGTCAAATACTTTAGCCGCTAAAGCGTTTACAAAGTTTAAAAAAATTTGATTTTTCTCAAAAAACTACATTTATTGTGAGCACTATTGCCATGCCCCTGGTAAGGTTTAGCGAAAGGGTGCTAAGTTTCCTGGAAGCCCTTCGATTTAGCTAATCAACGCAATTTATTTGATTCACCTAATTCAAATACTTAAGGCATTAGAGCGTTTACAAAGTTTAAAATAATGTGATTTTTCTCAAAAAACTACATTCTTTGTGAACACTATATGCCACGCTCCTGGTAGGGTTTAGGGGGCAAGTGCAAATTTTTCTGGAAGCCCTTCGACTTGGCTAACTAATGCATATTATGTGACCCACCTGGGTCAAATACTTTAGCCGCTAAAGCGTTTACAAAGTTTAAAAAAATTTGATTTTTCTCAAAAAACTACATTTATTGTGAGCACTATTGCCATGCCCCTGGTAGTGTTTAGGGAAAAAGTGCTAAGTTTCCTGGAAGCCCTTCGATTTAGCTAATCAACGCAATTTATTTGATTCACTTAATTTAAATACTTTAGCCGTTAGAGCGCTTACAAAGTTTAAAAAAATGTGATTTTTCTCAAAAAACTACATTCTTTGTGAACACTATTGCCACGCCCCTGGTAGGGTTTAGGGAAAAAGTGCTAAATTTCCTGGAAGCCCTTCGACATAGCTAACTAATGCATTCTATTTGACCCACCCAGGTCAAATACTTTAGCCGCTGTAGCGTTTAAAATGTTTAAAAAAATGTGATTTTTCTCAAAACACTAAATTTTTTGTGAACACTATTGCCACGCCCCTGGTAGGGTTTAGGGGGAAGGTGCTAGTTTTCCTGGAAGTCCTTCGACTTAGCTAATTAACGCATTTTATTTGATTCACCTAGGGCAAACACTTTAGCCGCTATAGCGTTTACAAAGTTTAAAAAAATGTGATTTTTCTCAAAACACTAAATTTATTGTGAACACTCTTGCCACGCCCCTGGTAGGGTTTAGGGAGCAAGTGCTAATTTGTCTGGAAGCCCTTCGACTTGGCTAACTAATGCATATTATGTGACCCACCTACGGCAAACACTTTAGCCGCTATAGCGTTTACAAAGTTTAAAAAAATGTGATTTTTCTCAAAAAACTACATTTATTGTGAGCACTATTGCCATGCCCCTGGTAGTGTTTAGGGAAAAAGTGCTAAGTTTCCTGGAAGCCCTTCGATTTAGCTAATCAACGCAATTTATTTGATTCACTTAATTTAAATACTTTAGCCGTTAGAGCGCTTACAAAGTTTAAAAAAATGTGATTTTTTCTCAAAAAACTACATTTTTTGTGAACACTATTGCCACGCCCCTGGTAGGGTTTAGGGAAAAAGTGCTAAATTTCCTGGAAGCCCTTCGACATAGCTAACTAATGCATTCTATTTGACCCACCCAGGTCAAATACTTTAGCCGCTGTAGCGTTTAAAATGTTTAAAAAAATGTGATTTTTCTCAAAACACTAAATTTTTTGTGAACACTATTGCCACGCCCCTGGTAGGATTTAGGGAAAAAGTGCTAAATTTCCTGGAAGCCCTTCGACATAGCTAACTAATGCATTCTATTTGACCCACCCAGGTCAAATACTTTAGCCGCTGTAGCGTTTAAAATGTTTAAAAAAATGTGATTTTTCTCAAAACACTAAATTTTTTGTGAACACTATTGCCACGCCCCTGGTAGGGTTTAGGGGGAAGGTGCTAGTTTTCCTGGAAGTCCTTCGACTTAGCTAATTAACGCACTTTATTTGATTCACCTATGTCAAACACTTTAGCCGCTAGAGCGTTTACAAAGTTTAAAAAAATTTGATTTTTCTCAAAAAACTACATTTATTGTGAACACTATTGCCACGCCCCTGGTAGGGTTTAGCTAACTAATGCATGTTATATGACCCAACTGGGTCAAATACTTTAGCCGCTAGAGCGTTTACAAAATTAAAAAAAATGTGATTTTTCTCAAAAAACTACATTTATTGTGACAACTGTTGCCCCACCTCTGGTAAGGTTTATGGGGCAAGCACTAGTTTTTCTGGAAGCCCTTCGATGTAGCTAAGCAATGATATTATTTGACCCACCCAGGTCAAATACTTTAGCCGCTAGCGCGTTTAAAAATTTAAAAAAATTGATTTTTCTCAAAAAACTACATTTATTGGGAACACTATTGCCACGCCCCTGGTAGTGTTTAGGGAAAAAGTGCTGAGTTTCCTAGAAGCCCTTCAATTTGGCTAATCAACGCAATTTATTTGTCTCACCTAATTCAAATACCTAAGGCATTAGAGCGCTTACAAAGTTTAAAAAAATGTGATTTTTCTCAAAAAACTACATTTTTTGTGAACACTATTGCCACGCCCCTGGTAGGGTTTAGGGGGAAGTGCTAATTTTCCTGGAAGCTCTTCGATTTAGCTAATCAACGCACATTATTTGTTTAACCTAGGTCAAACACTTTAGCCGTTAGCGCGTTTACAATGTTAAAAAAAAATGTGATTTTTCTCAAAAAACTACATTTATTTTGAACACCAATGCCACGCCCTTGCTAGGGTTTAGGGGCTATGTGCTAATTTTCTTGGAAGCCTTCGACTTAGCTAATCAACGCAATTTATTTGATTCACATAGGTCAAACACTTTAGACGCTAGAGAGTTTACAAAGTTTAAAAAAATGTGATTTTTCTCAAAAAACTACATTTATTGTGAACACTATTGCCACGCCCCTGGTAGGGTTTAGGGGGAAGTGCTAGTTTTCCTGGAAGCTTTTTGAGTTAGCTAACCAATGATATTATTTGACCCACCCAGGTCAAATACTTTAACCGCTAGCGCGTTTAAAAATTTAAAAAAATTGATTTTTCTCAAAAAACTACATTTATTGGGAACACTATTGCCACGCCCCTGGTAGTGTTTAGGGAAAAAGTGCTAAGTTTCCTAGAAGCCCTTCGATTTGGCTAATCAACGCAATTTATTTGATTCACCTAATTCAAATACCTAAGGCATTAGAGCGCTTACAAAGTTTAAAAAAATGTGATTTTTCTCAAAAAACTACATTTTTTGTGAACACTATTGCCACACCCCTGGTAGGGTTTAGGGGGAAGTGCTAATTTTCCTGGAAGCTCTTCGATTTAGCTAATCAACGCACATTATTTGTTTAACCTAGGTCAAACACTTTAGCCGTTAGCGCGTTTACAAAATTAAAAAAAAATGTGATCTTTCTCAAAAAACTACATTTATTTTGAACACTATTGCCAGGCCCCTGGTAGGGTTTAGGGGGCATATGCTAATTTTCCTGGAAGCCTTCGACTTAGCTAACTAATGCACATTATTTGATTCACCTAGGTCAAATTCTTTAGCCGTTAGCGCGTTTACAAAATTAAAAAAAAATGTGATTTTTCTCAAAAACTACATTCTTTGTGAACACTACTGCCACGAACCTGGTAGGGCTTAGGGGGCAAGTGCTAGTTTTTCTGGAAACTCTTCGATTTAGCTAATCAACGCAAAAAAACAACATTTATTGTGAACACTGTTGCCCCACCCCTGGTAAGGTTTAGGGGGAAGGTGCTAGTTTTCCCGGAAGCTCTTCGATGTAGCTAATCAACCAAATTTATGCTATTCACCTAGGTGAAACACTTTAGCCGCTGGCGCGTTTACAAAATTAAAAAAATGTGATTTTTCTCAAAAAACTACACTTATTGTGAACACCACTGCCACGCCTCTCGGAAGGCTTAGGGGGCAAGTGCTAATTTCTCTGGAAGCTCTTCGATATAGCTAATCAACGCAACTTACTTGATTCACCTAGGTCAAACACTTTAGCCGCTAGCGCGTTTAAAAATTTAAAAAATGTGATTTTTCTCAAAAAATTACATTTTTTGTGAACACTATTGCCACGCCCCTGGTAAGGTTTAGGGAAAAAGTGCTAAGTTTCCTGAAAGCCCTTCGACCTAGCTAAATAATGCATGTTATATTACCCACCTGGGTCAAACATTTTAGCCGCTAGAGCGTTTACAAAATTAAAAAAATGTGATTTTTCTCAAAAAACTACATTTATTGTGAACACTGTTGCCCCACCCCTGGTAAGGTTTAGGAAGAAGGTGCTAGTTTTCCTGGAAGCCTTTGACTGAGCTAACTAGTGCATATTATTTCACCCACCTAGGACAAATACTTTAGCTGCTAGAACGTTTACAAAGTTTGAAAAAATGTGATTTTCCTCAAAAAACTACATTTATTGTGAACACACCTGCCACGAACCTGGTAGGGCTTAGGGGGCAAGTGCTAGTTTTTCTAGAAGCTCTTCGATTTAGCTAATCAACGCAATTTATTTGATTCGCATAGGTCAAACACTTTAGCCGCTAGAGAGTTTACAAATTAAAAAAAATGTGATTTTTCTCAAAAAACTACATTTTTTGTGAACGCTATTGCCACGCCCCTGGTAGGGTTTAGGGGGAAATACTTTAGCCGATAGAGAGTTTACAAAGTTTAAAAAAATGTGATTTTCCTCAAAAAACTACATTTATTGTGAACACTATTGCCCCACCCCTGGTAAAGTTTAGGGGGAAGGTGCTAGTTTTCCTGGAAGCTCTTCGATGTAGCTAATCAACCAAATTTATGCGATTCACCTAGGTCAAACACTTTAGCCGTTAGCGCGTTTACAAAATTAAAAAAAATGTGATTTTTCTCAAAAAACTACATTTATTGTGAACACTGTTGCCACGCCCCTGGTAGGGTTTAGGGAAAAAGTGCTAAGTTTGCTGAAAGCCCTTCGACCTTTACACACTTTAGCCGTTAGCGCGTTTACAAAATTAAAAAAAATGTGATTTTTCTCAAAAAACCACACTTATTGTGAACACCACTGAAACGCCTCTCGGAAGGCTTAGGGGGCAAGTGTTAATTTCTCTGGAAGCTCTTCGATGTAGCTAATCAACGCAACTTACTTGATTCACCTAGGTCAAACACTTTAGCCGCTAGCGCGTTTAAAAATTTAAAAAATGTGATTTTTCTCAAAACACTAGATTTTTTGTGAACACTATTGCCACGCCCCTGGTAGGGTTTAGGGAAAAAGTGCTAAGTTTCCTGAAAGCCCTTCGACCTAGCTAACTAATGCATGTTATATTACCCACCTGGGTCAAACATTTTAGCCGCTAGAGCGTTTACAAAATTAAAAAAATGTGATCTTTCTCAAAAAACTACATTTATTGTGAACACTGTTGCCCCACCCCTGGTAAGGTTTATGGGGCAAGCACTAGTTTTTCTGGAAGCTCTTCGATGTAGCTAATCAACGCAATTTATGTGATTCACCTAGTTCAAACACTTCAGCTAGTAGAGCGTTTGCAAAATTAAAAAAATGAGATTTTCCTCAAAAAACTACATTTATTCTGAACACTACTGCCACGCCCCTGTTAGGGCTAGGAAAAGTGCTAATTTCTCTGGAAGCCCTTCCATTTAGCTAATCAACGCAATTTATTTGATTCACATAGGTCAAACACTTTAGCCGCTAGAGCGTTTACAAAGTTTAAAAAAATGTGATTTTTCTCAAAAAAATACATTTTTTGTGAACACTATTGCCACGCCCCTGGTAGGGTTTAGGACGAAGTGCTAATTTTCCTGGAAGCTCTTCGATGTAGCTAATCAACGCACATTATTTGTTTAACCTAGGTCAAACACTTTAGCCGTTAGCGCGTTTACAAAGTTTAAAAAAATGTGATTTTTCTCAAAAAACTACATTTATTGTGAACACTGTTGCTACGCCCCTGGTAGGGTTTAGGGAAAAGTGCTAATTTTCTTGGAAGCCTTCGACTTAGCTAACTAGTGCATATTATTTCACCTACCTAGGACAAATACTTTAGCTGCTAGAACGTTTACAAAGTTTACAAAATGTGATTTTCCTCAAAAAACTACATTTATTGTGAACACTACTGCCACGATCCTGGTAGGGCTTTGGGGAAAAGTGCTAAGTTTTTTGGAAGCTCTTCGATTTAGCTAATCAACGCAATTCATTTGATTCACATAGGTCAAACACTTTAGCCGCTAGAGACTTTACAAATTTAAAAAAAATGTGATTTTTCTCAAAAAACTACAGTTTTTGTGAACGCTATTGCCACGCCCCTGGTAGGGTTAAGGGGGACATACTTTAGCCGCTAGAGGGTTTACAAAGTTAAAAAAAAGTGACTTTCCTCAAAAAACTACATTTATTGTGAACACTATTGCCCCACCCCTGGTAAGTTTAGGGGGAAGGTGCTAGTTTTCCTGGAATCTCTTCGATGTAGCTAAGCAACCAAATTTATGCGATTCACCTAGGTCAAACACTTTAGCCGTTAGCGCGTTTACAAAATTAAAAAAAATGTGATGTTTCTCAAAAAACTACACTTATTGTGGACACCACTGCCACGCCTCTGGTGGGGTTTATGGGGCAAGTGCTGAGTTTCCTGGAGGCCCTTTGACATAGCTAACTAATTCAATTAATTTGACGCCCCTGGTAGGGTTTAGGGAAAAAGTGCTAATTTTCCTGGAAGCTCTTCGATGTAGCTAATCAACGCAATTTATTTGATTCACCTAATTCAAATACTTTAGCCTTGTAGAGCGTTTACAAAGTTTAAAAAAATGTGATTTTTCTCAAAAAATTACATTCTTTGTGAACGCTATTGCCACGCTCCTGGTAGGGTTTAGGGGGCAAGTGCTAATTTTTATTGAAGCCCTTCGACTTGGCTAACTAATGCATATTATATGACCCACCTGGGTCAAATACTTTAGCCGCTAGAACGTTTACAAAGTTTAAAAAAATTTGATTTTTCTCAAAAAACTACATTTATTGTGAACACTATTGCCACGCCCCTGGTAGGGTTTAGCGAAAAAGTGCTAAGTTTCCTGGAAGCCCTTCGATTTAGCTAATCAACGCAATTCATTTGATTCACCTAATTCAAATAATTAAGGCGCTAGAGCGTTTACAAAATTAAAAAAAAAGTGATTTTTCTCAAAAAACAACATTTATTTTGAACACTATTGCCACGCCCCTGGTAGGGTTTAGGGGAAGGTGCTAGTTTTCCTGGAAGCTCTTCGATTTAGCTAACTAGTGCACATTATTTGATTCACCTAGGTCAAACGCTTTAGCCGCTAGCGCGTTTACAAAATTAAAAAAAATGTGATTTTTCTCAAAAAACTACATTTATTGTGAACACTATTGCCACGCCCCAGGTAGGGTTTAGGGGAAGGTGCTAGTTTTCCTGGAAGCTCTTCAATTTAGCTAATCAACGCTGTTTATATGATTCACCTAGGTCAAACACTTTAGCCGCCAGCGCGTTTACAAGTTTAAAAAAATGTGATTTTCCTCAAAAAACTACATTTTTTGTGAACACTAATCCCACGACCCTGGTAGGGCTTAGGGGAAAAGTGCTAAGTTTCCTGAAAGCCCTTCGACTTAGCTAGCTAATGCAATTAAATTGACCCACCTGGGTCAAATACTTTAGCCGCTAGTTAGTTTACAAATTATTTGCCACGCCCCTGGTAGGGCTTAGGGGAAAGATGCTAAGCTTCCTGAAAGCCCTTCGACTTAGCCAGCTAATAGCCTTGACAGACGGCAGCGTTAATCCGGATTAACTGCGCACTTAATCAGATCCAAATTTGTAGGTGACAGACGGCAGCTATGCGAGTTTGAAACTCTCATAAACAGCTCATTGTCATTTTTATAATATTTTCAATGAAAATTGATAGAAGATAAACATTACGGTTGTTAGCCGACCAATTTTTACCAAACCATTTTTTATTACACCCATTTTTTATTCAACACATTGTTTTTAAAACTTCATCATAACATAGAAGTTTTATTGATATTATATTGAGAATTTGATAAACAGCTGTCAGGGTTGCTTGTATTTCATTCACAATAGATAAAAATTGGCCATTTTTAACAATGTTGCCAACGAAAATCTGATAAACTCCCTAAAATTTTGAGAGTTATTTTTGGATTCAGCAACGGAGTTAGCTGTTGTAGCTCCTGAATTAATCCCGAAAAATGCAATTAATCTGGTTTAACGCTGCCGTCTGTCAATGCTATAATGAAATTAAAAAAATATGATTTTTCTCAAAAAACTACATTCTTTGTGAACACTATTGGCACGCCCCTGGTAGGGTTAAGGGGGCACGTGCTAATTTTCCTGGAAGCCTTCAACCTAGCTAACTAATGCACATTATTTGATTCACCTAGGTCAAACGCTTTAGCCGCTAGCGCGTTTACAAAATTAAAAAAAATGTGATTTTTCTCAAAAAACTACATTTATTGTGAACTTTATTGCCACGCCCATGGTAGGGTTTTGAGGAAGGTGCTAGTTTTCCTTTAAGCTCTTCGATGTAGCTAATCAACGAAATTTATGCGATTCAGCTAGGTCAAACACTTAAGCTACTAGAGCGTTTACAAAATTAAAAAAATGTTATTTTTCTCAAAAAACTACATTTATTGTGAACACCACTGGCACGCTTCTCGTAGGGCTTAGGGGGTAGGTGCTAGTTCTCCTGGAAGCTCTTCGATTTAGCTAACTAATGCACATTATTTGATTCACCTAGATCAAACACTTTAGCTGCTAGCGTGTTTACAAACTTTAAAAAAATGTGATTTTCCTCAAAAAACTACATTTATTGTGAACTCTATTGCCCCACCCCTGGTAAGGTTTACGTGGAAGGTGCTAGTTTTCCTGGAAGCTCTTCGGTTTAGCTAATCAACGCAATTTATGTGATTCACCTAGGTCAAATACTCTAGCAAGTAGAGCGTTTACAAAATTAAAAAAATAAATTCTCAAAAAACTACATTTTTTGTGAACACTATACCCACGCCCCTGGTAGGGGTTAGGGGAAAAGTGCTAAGCTTCCTGAAAGCCCTTCGACTTAGCTAACTAATGCAATTAAATTGACACACCTGGGTCAAATCCTTTAGCCGCTAGAGCGTTTAAAAGTTAAAAAAAAATGTGATTTTTCTCAAAAACTACATTTTTTTGAACACTATTGCAACGCCCCTGGTAGGGCTTAGGGGAAAAGTGCTAAGTTTCCTGAAATCCCTTCGACTTAGCTAACTAATGCATTTAAACAGAGCAACCTGGGTCAAATACTTTAGCCGCTAGAGCGTTTACAAATTAAAAAAATGTGATTTTTCTCAAAAAACAAACAATTTTTTGAACACCATTGCCACGCCCCTGGTAGGGTTTAGGGAAACGTGCTAATTTTCCTGGAAGCCTTCGACCTGGCTAACTAATGCACATTAGTTGATTCACCTAGGTCAAACGCTTTAGCCGCAAGCGCGTTTACAAAATTAAAAAAAATGTGATTTTTCTCAAAAAACTACATTTATTGTGAACATTATTGCCACGCCCCTGGTAGGGTTTATGGGAAAACTGCTAAGTTTTCTGGAAGCTCTTCGATTTAGCTAGTCAACGCAATTTATTTGATTCACCTGCGTCAAACACTTCAGCCGCTATAGCGTTTACAAAGTTTAAAAAAATGTGATTTTTTCAAAAAATTACATTTTTTGTGAACACTATTGCCACGCCCCTGGTAGGGCTTAGGGGGAAGTGCTAGTTTTCCTGGAAGCCCTTCGACTTAGCTAACTAATGCAATTAAATTGACCCACCTGGGTCAAATACTTTAGCCGCTAGAGCGTTTACAAATTTAAAAAAAATGTGATTTTCCTCAAAAACGACATTTTTTGTGAACACTATTGCCACGCCCCTGGTAGGGCTTAGGGGAAGATGCTAAGCTTCCTGAAAGCCCTTCGACTTAGCCAACTAATGCAATTAAAGTGACCCACTTGGGTCACATACTTTAGCCGCTAGAGCGTTTACAAATTTTAAAAAAATGTGATTTTCCTCAAAAAACTACATTTATTGTGAACACTATTGCCACGCCCCTGGTAGGATCTAGGGGAAAAGTGCTAAGTTTTCTGGAAGCTCTTTGATTTAGCTAATCAACGCAATTTATTTGATTCATCTGGGTCAAACACTTTAGGCGCTATAGTGTTAACAAAGTTTAAAAAAATGTGATTTTTCTCAAAAAACTACATTTATTTTGAACACCAATGCCACGCCCTTGGTAGGGTTTAGGGGAAAAATGCTAAGTTCCCTGAAAGCCCTTCGACTTAGCTAACTAATGCAATTAAATTGACCCACCTGGGTTAAACACTTTAGCCGGTAGAGCGTTTTCAAATTAAAAAAAATTTGATTTTTCTCAAAAAACAAAAATTTTTTTGAACACTATTGCCACGCCCCTGGTAGGGTTTAAGGGAAAAGTGCTAAGTTTCCTGAAAGCCCTTCAACCAAGCTAACTAATGCAATTAAATTGACCCACCTGGGTCAAATACTTTAGCCGCTAGAGCGTTTAAAAATTAAAAAAAATGTGATTTTTCTCAAAAAACTACATTTTTTGTGAACACTATTGCCACGCCCCTGAAAAGGCTTAGGGGAAAAGTGCTAAGTTTCCTGAAATTGCTTCGACTTAGCTAACT
>NW_024394481.1:0-11148 GCF_016617805.1 Bactrocera tryoni
TAATGATTTGAAGCAATTCGTTGTGGGATTCTATATGCGTGCATGCAAGAAAATCGGTTTTATACCTGAATGTAAAATTATGGAATTTTTTTCCAAATGCACTGCCGTTGTCGCTTTATGTCAACTTGAGTAAGATGATGAGCGTTAATTAAATTTAATATGTAAAGTTAATGATTTGAAACAACTTGATATGTATTTCTAAATGTGTATATGCAAGAAAATCGGTTTTATACCTGAATGTAAAATTCTGCAATTTTTCCCAATGCTCTGTTGTTTTGGCTTTATGTCAAATTGAGTAAGTTGATGAGGGTCAATTAATTTTAATATCTTAAGCAAATGATTTGAAGAACTTGATATGTATTTCTAAATGTGTACATGCAAGAAAATCGGTTTTATACCTGAATGTAAAGTTATGGAATTTTTTTCCAAATGCACTGCCGTTATGGCTTTATGGCAACTTGGTTAAGATGATGAGGGTTAATTAACTTTAATATGTAAAGTTAATGATTTGAAACAACTTGATATGTATTTCTAAATGTGTATATGCAAGAAAATCGGTTTTATATCTAAATGTAAAATTCCGTAATTTTTCCCAATGCTCTGTCGTTTTGGCTTTATGTCAACTTGAGTAAGTTGATGAGGGTCAATTAATTTTAATACGTTAAGCAAATGATTTGAAGCAACTTGATATGCATTTCTAAATGTGTATATGCAAGAAAATCGGTTTTATACCTGAATGTAAAATTATGGAATTTTTTTCCAAATGCACTGCCGTTGTGGCTTTATGTCAACTTTAGTAAGATGATGAGCGTTAATTCAATTTAATATGTGAAGCTAATGATTTGAAGCAATTCGTTGTGGAATTCTATATGCGTGCATGCAAGAAAATCGGTTTTATACCTGAATGTAAAGTTATGGAATTTTTTTCCAAATGCACTGCCGTTATGGCTTTGTGGCAACTTGGTTAAAATGATGAGGGTTAATTAACTTTAATATGTAAAGTTAATGATTTGAAACAACTTGATATGTATTTCTAAATGTGTATATGCAAGAAAATCGGTTTTATACCTGAATGTAAAATTCTGCAATTTTTCCCAATGCTCTGTCGTTTTGGCTTTATGTCAACTTGAGTAAGTTGATGAGGGTCAATTATTTTTAATATGTTAAGCAAATGATTTGAAGAACTTGATATGTATTTCTATATGTGTACATGCAAGAAAATCGGTTTTATACCTGAATGTAAAGTTATGAAATTTTTTTCCAAATGCACTGCCGTTATGGCTTTATGGCAACTTGGTTAAGATGATGAGGGTTAATTAACTTTAATATGTAAAGTTAATGATTTGAAACAACTGTATTTCTAAATGTGTATATGCAAAAAAATCGGTTTTATAACTAAATGTAAAATTCCGTAATTTTTCCCAATGCTCTGTCGTTTTGGCTTTATGTCAACTTGAGTAAGTTGATGAGGGTCAATTAATTTTAATACGTTAAGCAAATGATTTGAAGCAACTTGATATGCATTTCTAAATGTGTACATGCAAGAAAATCGGTTTTATACCTAACTGTAAAATTATGGAATTTTTTTCCAAATGCACTGCCTTTATGGCTTTATGGCAACTTGGTTAAGATGATGAGGGTTAATAAACTTTAATATGTTAAGCAAATGATTTTAAGCAACTTGATATGGATTTCTAGATGTGTACATGAACGAAAATAGGTTTTATAATTAAATGTAGAATTATGGAATTTTTCCAAATGCACTGCCGTTATGGCTTTATGTCAACTTGGGTAAGACGATGAGGGTTAATTAACTATAATATGTTAAGCAAATGATTTGAAGCAATTCGTTGTGGATTTCTTAATGCGTATATGCAAGAAAATCGGTATTACTCCTAAATATAAAATTCTGGAATTTTTCCACATGCACTGCCGTTTTGGCTTTATGTCAACTTGAGTAAGATGATGAGGGTTATCTAACTTTAATATGTAAAGTTAATGATTTGGAGAAATTCGCTGTGGATTTGTAAATGTGTATATGCAAGAAAATCGGTTTTATACCTAAATGTAGATTATGGATTTTTTTCCAAATGCACTGCCGTTATGGCTTTATGTCAACTTGGGTAAGATGATGAGGGTTAACTAACTTTAATATCTTAAGCTTATAATTTTAAGCAATTCGTTGTGGATTTCTAAATGTGTACATGCGAGAAAATCGGTTTTATAACCAAATTTAAAATTCTCTAATTTTTCCCAACGTTCTGTCGTTTTGGCTTTTTGTCAAATTAAGTAAGATGATGAGGGTAAATTAACTTTAATATGTGAAGCTAATGATTTTAAACAACATGATATGTATTTCTTAATGGGTATATGCAAGAAAATCGGTTTTATACCTAAATGTAAAATTCTGTAATTTTTCTCCAATGCTCTGTCGTTTTGGCTTTATGTCTACTTAAGTAAGATGATGAGGGTTAGCTAACTTTAATATGTACAGTTATTGATTTGAAGCAACTTCGTATGTATTTCTAAATGTGTACATCCAAAAAAATCGGTTTTATACCTGAATGAAAAATTATAGAACTTTTTCCAAATGCACTGCCGTTATGGCTTTATGTCAACTTGAGTAAGATAATGAGGGTTAGGTAACTATAATATGTGAAGTTAATGATTTTAAACAACTTGATATGTATTTCTTAATGGGTATATGCAAAAAAAACCGGTTTTGTACTTAAATGCAAATTTCTGTAATTTTTTCCAATGCTCTGTCGTTTTGGCTTTTTGTCAACTTGAGTAAGATGATGAGGGTTAATTAACTTTAATTTGAAAAGATAAGGATTTAAAACAACTTTAAATGTATTTCTAAATGTCAATATGCAAGAAAATCGGCTTTATACCTAAATGTAAAATTATGGAATATTTTTCCAATTGCACTGCCGTTATGGCTTTATGTCAACTTGAGTAAGATAATGAGGGTTAGTTAACTTTATGATGTGAAGCTAATGATTTGAAGCAATTTGTAGCGGTTTTTTTAATGTGGATATGCAAGAAAATCGGTTTTATACCTAAATGTAAAATTCTGTAATTTTTCTCCAATGCTCTGTCGTTTTGGCTTTTTGTTAACTTGAGTAAGATGATGAGGGTTAATTAACCTTAATTTGAGAACATGATGATTTGAAACAACTTTAAATGTCTTTCTAAATGTCAATATGCAAGAAAATCGGTTTTATACCTAAATGTAAAATTATGGAATATTTTTCCAAATGCACTGCCGTTATGGCTTTATGTCAACTTGAGTAAGATAATGAGGGTTAGTTAACTTTAATATGTGAAGCTAATGATATGAAGCTATTTGTTGAGGATTTTTTAATGTGGATATGCAAGAAAATCGGTTTTATACCTGAATGTAAAATTATGGAATTTTTTCCAAATGCACTGCCGTTATGGCTTTATATTACCTTGAATAAGATGATGATGGTTATTTAATTTTCATATGTGAAGCTAATGATTTGAGGCAATTCCCTATGGATTTCTAAATGTGTATATACAAGAAAATCGGTTTTACACCTAAATGTAAATTATGGAATTTTTTTCCAAATGCGCTGCCGTTATGGCTTTATGTCAACTTGAGTAGGGTGATAAGGGTTCATTAACTTTATATGTGAAGCTAATAATTTGAAGCAATTCGTTGTGGATTTCTAAATGTGTACATGCAAGAAAATAAATCGGTTTTATACCTTAATGTAAAATTATGGAATTTTTCCAAATGCACTGTCGTTATGGCTTCATGACAACTTGAGTAAGATGATGATGGTAATTAAATTTAATATGTAGTACTCCTAAATATAAAATTCTGGAATTTTTCCACATGCACTGCCGTTTTGGCTTTATGTCAACTTGAGTAAGATGATGAGGGTTATCTAACTTTAATATGTACAGTTAATGATTTGGAGAAATTCGCTGTGGATTTGTAAATGTGTATATGCAAGAAAATCGGTTTTATACCCAAATGTAAATTATGGAATTTTTTTCCAAATGCGCCGCCGTTATGGCTTTATGTCAACATGAGTAAGGTTATGAGGGTTCATTAACTTAAGTCTGTGAAGCTAATAATTTGAAGCAATTCGTTGTAGATTTCTAAATGTGTACATGCAAGAAAATCGGTTTTACATCTAAATGTAAAATTATGGAATTTTTCCAAATGCACTGCCGTTATGGCTTTACGCCAACTTGTGTAAAACGAAGAAGGTTAATTTACTTTAATATGTGACGTTAATGATTTGAATCGAGAATAAATGGATTGGTAAATGATTAAATGCAAGAAAATTGCTTTTATACCTTAATGTAAAATTATGGATTTTTTTCCAAATGCACTGCCGTTATGGCTTTATGTCAACTTGGGTAAGATGATGAGGGTTAACTAACTTTAATATGTTAAGCTTATGATTTTTAGCAATTCGTTGTGGATTTCTAAATGTGTACATGCAAGAAAATCGGTTTTATACCTAAATGTAAAATTCTCTAATTTTTCCCAACGCTCTGTCGTTTTGGCTTTTTGCCAACTTGAGTAAGATGATGAGGGTTAATTAACCTTAATTTGAGAACATGATGATTTGAAACAACTTTAAATGTATTTCTAAATGTCAATATGCAAGAAAATCGGTTTTATACCTAAATGCAAAATTATGGAATGTTTTTCCAAATGCACTGCCGTTATGGCTTTATGTCAACTTGAGTAAGATAATGAGGGTTAGTTAACTTTAATATGTGAAGCTAATGATATGAAGCTATTTGTTGAGGATTTTTTAATGTGGATATGCAAGAAAATCGGTTTTATACCTGAATGTAAAATTATGGAATTTTTTCCAAATGCACTGCCATTATGGCTTTATATTACCTTGAATAAGATGATGAGGGTTATTTAATTTTTATATGTGAAGCTAATGATTTGAGGCAATTCCCTGTGGATTTCTAAATGTGTATATACAAGAAAATCGGTTTTATAGCTAAATGTAATAATGTAAGATGATGAGGGTTAATTAACTTTAATATGTGAAGCTAATGATTTGAATCAATTCGTTGTGGATTTCTAACTCTGTATATGCAAGAAAATCGGTTTTATACCTAAATGTAAAATTCTGTATCTTTTCACAATGCTCTGTCGTTTTGGCTTTATGTCAACTTGAGTAAGATAATGAGGGTTAGTTAAGTTTAATTTGAGAAGATAATGATTTAAAACAACTTTAAATGTATTTCTTAATGTCAATATGCAAGAAAATCGGTTTTATACCTAAATGTAAAATTATGGAATATTTTTCCAAATGCACTGCCGTTATGGCTTTTTTTCTACTTGAGTAAGATGATGAGGGTTAATTGACTTAAGTATGTGAAGCTAATAATTTGAAGCAATTCGTTGTGTATTTCTTAATGTGTACATGCACGAAAATCGGTTTTGAACCTAAATGTAAAATTCTGTAATTTTTCCCAATGCTCTGTCGTTTTAGCTTTATGTCTACTTGAGTAAGACAATGAGGGTTAACTAACCTTAATATCTAAAGTTAATGATTTGAAGCAACTTCATATGTGTTTCTAAATGTGTACATGCAAGAAAATCGGTTTTATACCTGAATGTAAAATTATGGAATTTTTTCCAAATGCTCTGCCGTAATGGCTTCATGAACACTTGAGTAAGATGATGATGGTAATTAAATTTAATATGTAGTACTCCTAAATATAAAATTCTGGAATTTTTTCACATGCACTGCCGTTTTGGCTTTATGTCAACTTGAGTAAGATGATGAGGGTTATCTAACTTTAATATGTAAAGTTAATGATTTGGAGAAATTCGCTGTGGATTTGTAAATGTGTATATGCAAGAAAATCGGTTTTATACCTAAATGTAAATTATGGAATTTTTTTCCAAATGCGCTGCCGTTATGGCTTTATGTCAACTTGAGTAGGGTGATAAGGGTTCACTAACTTTAGTATGTGAAGCTAATAATTTGAAGCAATTCGTTGTGGATTTCTAAATGTGTACATGCAAGAAAATAAATCGGTTTTATACCTTAATGTAAAATTATGGAATTTTTTCCAAATGCTCTGCCGTAATGGTTTTTAGCCAACTTTTGTAAGTTGACGAGGGTTAATAAACTTAAATATGTGAAGCTAATGATTTGAAGAAATTCGTGGTGGATTTGTAAATGTGTATATGCAAGGAAATTGCATTTATACCAGATTGTATAATTGTGGACTTTTTCCAAATGCACTGCCGTTATGGCTTTATGGCAACTTAGTTAAGATGATGAGGGTTAATTAACTTTAATATGTAAAGTTAATGATTTGAAGCCATTCAACATATATTGCCAAATGTGTATCTGCAAGAAAATCGGTTTTATACCTAAATGTAAAATTGTAGAATTTTTCCAAATGTACTGTGGTTTTGGCTTTTTTTCAACTTGAGCAAGATGATGAGGGTAAATTAACTTTAATATGTGAATCTAAAGATTTGAAACAATTCTTTGTGGATTTCTAACTGTGTATATGCAAGAAAATCGGTTTTATACCTAAATGTAAAATTCTGTATCTTTTTCCAATGCTCTGTCGTCTTGGCTTTTATCAACTTGAGTAAGACGATGAGGGTTAATTAACTTTAATTTGAGAAGATAAGGATTTAAAACAACTTTAAATGTATTTCTAAATGTCAATATGCAAGAAAATCGGCTTTATACCTAAATGTAAAATTATGGAATTTTTTCCAAATGCAAAGTCGTTATGGCTTTATATTACCTTGAATAAGATGATGAGGGTTATTTAACTTTCATATGTGAAGCTAATGTTTTAAGGCAATTCGCTGTGGATTTCTAAATGTGTATATACAAGAAAATCGGTTTTATACCTTAATGTAAAATTATGGAATTTTTCCAAATGCGCTGCCGTTATGGCTTTATGTCAACTTGAGTAGGGTGATGAGGGTTAATTAAATTTAATATGTGAAGCTAATGATTTAAAGCAATTCTTTGTGGATTTCTAACTGTGTATATGCAAAAAAATCGGTTTTATACCTAAATGTAAAATTCTGTATCTTTTCCCAATGCTCTGTCGTTTTGGCTATTTGTCAACTTGAGTAAGATGATGAGGGTTAATTAACTTAAATCTGTGAAGCTAAAGATTTAAAGCAATTCGTTGTGGATTTCTAACTGTGTATATGCAAGAAAATCGGTTTTATACCTAAATGTAAAATTCTGTATCTTTTCCCAATGCTCTGTCGTCTTGGCTTTTGTCAACTTGAGTAAGATGATGAGCGTTAATTAACTTTAAATTGAGAAGATAATGATTTAAAACAACTTTAAATGTATTTCTTAATGTCAATGTTCAAGAAAATCGGCTTTATACCTAAATATAAAATTATGGAATATTTTTCCAAATGCACTTTATGTCAACTGGAGTAAGATAATGAGGGTTAGTTAACTTTAATATGTGAAGCTGATGATTTGAAGCTATTTGCTGCGGATTTTCTAATGTAAATATGCAAGAAAATCGGTTTTATATCTAAATGTAAAATTATGGAATATTTTTCCAAATGCACTGCCGTTATGACTTTATGTTAACTTGGGTAAGATGATGAGGGTTAATTAACTTTAGTATGTGAAGCTAATAATTTAAAGCAATTCGTTGTGTATTTCTTAATGTGTACATGCACGAAAATCGGTTTTATACCTAAATGTAAAATTATGGAATTTTTCCCAATGCTCTGTCGTTTTTGCTTTTTGTCAACTTGAGTAAGATGGTAAGGGTTAATTAACTTTAAATTGAGAAGATAATGATTTTAAACAACTTTAAATGTATTTCTTAATGTCAATGTGCAAGAAAATCGGCTTTATACCTAAATGCAAAAGTATGGAACTTTTTTCCAAATGCACTGTCAGGCTTTATATTACCTTGAGTAAGATGATGAGTTAATTAACTTTCATTTGTGAAGCTAATGATTTGTAGCAATTCGTTGTGGATTTTCAAATGTGTATATGCAAGAAAATCGGTTTTATACCTGAATGTAAAATTATGGAATATTTTTCCAAATGCACTGCCGTTATGACTTTGTGTTAACTTGGGTAAGATGATGAGGGTTAATTAACTTTAGTATGTGAAGCTAATAATTTGAAGCAACTTCATATGTATTTCTAAATGTGTATATGCAAAAAAATCGGTTTTATACCTGAATGTAAAATTATGGAATTTTTTTCCAAATGCTCTGCCGTTATGGCTTTATGGCAACTTCTGTAAGTTGAAGAAGGTTATTTGACTTTAATATGTGAAGCCAATGATTTGAAGAAATTCGTGGTGGATTTCTAAATGTGTATATGCAAGAAAATCGGTTTTATACCTAAATGCAAAATTCTGTAATTTTTCCCAATGCTCTGTCGTTTTGGCTTTATGTCAACTTCTGTACGATGAAGAAGGTTAATTAACTTTAACATGTGAAGCTAATGATTCGAAGCCATTTGACAAAGATTGCCAAATGTGTATCTGCAAGAAAATCGGTTTTATACCTGAATGTAAAATTATGGAATTTTTTTCCAAATGCATTGCCGTTGGCTTTATGTAAGGTGATGAGGGTTAATTAATTTTAGTATGTGAAGCTAATAATTTGAAGCAATTCGTTGTGGATTATTAAATGTGTAAGTTACTTTTTATCACCTTTCTATAACTCTTTCTGCGGTAGCTACAGTATTGTCGACTAACCAAAGTTACCTTGAAATGTGTTAGTTATTTTTGATAAACTTTTTATAACTCCTTCTGCGGTAGCGACGGTGTTGTCGACTACCCAAAGTTACTTTGAAATGTATTAACACGTTGAGTTTCGTTCTAAAACTGTTTGTTTAATAATTCGTAAGCTTACTGCTAGCCTACTATTCTTACCGTCGCTGCTGCCGTTAGCGTCGTTCTCTAATTGCTTGAATAAGCATTTCCCACGCTCATGTGAAATGCTCATGCAACGAGCTGAACATCGAATTACAACGGCTGACCAAACATTTAATTTGATGGCGCAAATTATCAGAAATTACATATCTTTCGTTTGAATAAAAAAACTCCGGCTAATTTTCTTATTTGCTAAATTTACCTGGAGCCGTTGTGCTGATTTGACATTCCTCAGCATCAAGGACCCGGCATATCTTAAATAAACATAACAGTGGCATTTGATTTCATTTTTAAAGGAATTTAATGCTTGCTTATGAATATTTCCTTATTTATGTATTTTGCAATTTAATATGGATGTGTGTAGTTGAATCTGAAGATTCAACTTACATTTTAGAGGAATAAAAATTAGAAAATACTTGTCTTTTTTGGTTTGAAAGTGGTGGAGTCGTTTGACGACGCAACTCCCCCAGCGTTACTGTTTGAACTCTCCTGAGTTCTTGTATTTACAATTTTTAATTTTGTTGTTTTTTTTTTCTTTAATATTATTACTAGGATTGCTACTACTACCATTACAATGATTATCAATGTTATATTAATACCATATGATACATTTTTATGGTTTTTAATTCTGCAATTTCTTTTATGTTTTCTATATTTTTTATTGCAATATCATTGAATGTTAATTTTGGTGTGTAGCTTTGGTTTAATTTTTCGGCAGGGTATATAATTGTATGAATATATTCTGTTTTGTTATTTTTAAATTCTTGTTTTAAAATTTCCATTTTACAATTTACAAATTTGATTATATAGTTATTTTTTAATACAATTTTTCTGTCATCGCAGTTTTGTTTTATTACATCATTTTTTGCATTTCTTTATAATATTGTGTCATCGCTTATTTCTTGTATTGATGTTTTGTTATTATATTTAAATTCGCAAGTATTTGAAAATAAGCAGCTTTTACTCAATTTTAGATTTTTGAATGCTTTATTTTCTACATAATCAAAATAGTTTTCGCCAATTTTTATAACGAATTTTTCTTTTTCAATAATTTGTAATTTATTTCTATTTGGCATTGGGGTTAATAATTGAAACTTAGTTTGAAAAAATGTTCTTGGTATCTTAATTGCAAATATTATTGTATTGTTTCTGTATACTGCTACTTCTACTTTTGATAATTTTAGTTTGTAAAAATCAATCTCGTATTTTTCAATTTCTTCCCTAGTTAACATACTTGGATGTACCATATTGCATTTAGCCGCCGCTATATTATTTCGTATTTCTTGAACTTTACTTTCTATGAATTTTAGTTTATTCATTTCATCATTATACAAAATTTCACTTTCAATTCTATTTTCCTCTTTGTTTATTATATTTAAAGTTTCTATTATTTGTTTCCTATCTGAGTCTATAGTTCCTTTTAATAAGTTTATTGATCTATTTAAATGTTCATTAATTACTATTTGTTTATTTAAATTTACAATGGCATTATGGCCATTTTCTTCAATAATTTTTAAATGGTTCAAAATGTCTAGTCTGTCATCATCATCCATGACTCCAAACATCCATTTGTATGCTATTCTAGCTATCGGGTGATTTTTTAAGAGCTTGATAACTTTTTTTTAAAAAAAAAACGCATAAAATTTGCAAAATCTCATCGGTTCTTTATTTGAAACGTTAGATTGGTTCATGACATTTACTTTTTGAAGATAATTTCATTTAAATGTTGACCGCGGCTGCGTCTTGGGTGGTCCATTCGGAAAGTCCAATTTTGGGCAACTTTTTCGAGCATTTCGGCCGGAATAGCCCGAATTTCTTCGGAAATGTTGTCTTCCAAAACTGGAATAGTTGCTGGCTTATTTCTGTAGACTTTAGACTTGACGTAGCCCCACAAAAAATAGTCTAAAGGCGTTAAATCGCATGATCTTGGTGGCCAACTTACGGGTCCATTTCTTGAGATGAATTGTTCTCCGAAGTTTTCCTCAAAATGGCCATAGAATCGCGAGCTGTGTGGCATGTAGCGCCATCTTGTTGAAACCACATGTCAACCAAGTTCAGTTCTTCCATTTTTGGCAACCAAAAGTTTGTTAGCATCTTGGTTGACATGTGGTTTCAACAAGATGGCGCTACATGCCACACAGCTCGCGATTCTATGGCCATTTTGAGGGAAAACTTCGGAGAACAATTCATCTCAAGAAATGGACCCGTGAGTTGGCCACCAAGATCATGCGATTT
>NW_024394482.1:0-4281 GCF_016617805.1 Bactrocera tryoni
AAATGCACTGCCGTTATGGCTTTATGCCAACTTGAGTAAGATGAAGAAAGTTAATTAACATTTATATGTTAAACTAATGATTTCAGATAACTTGATATGGATTTCTAAATGTTTACTTACAAGAAAATTGGTTTTATACCTAAATGTAAAATTGCGGAATTTTTCCAAATGCACCGCCGTTATGGCTTTATGCCAGCTTTAGTAAGATGAAGAAAGGTTATTAACCTTAATATGTGAATTTAATAATTTGAGACAACTTGATATGGATTTCTAAATGTGTACATGCACGCAACTCGGTTTTATACCTAAATGTAAAATTGTGGAATTTTTTCCAAATGCACTGCCGTTTTGGCTTTATGCCAACTTGAGTAAGATGAAGAAAGTTAATAAACTTTAATACGTTAAGTAAATGATTTGAGGCAACTTGATATGGATTCTTAAATGTTTAAAAGCAGGGAAATCGGTTTATACTTAAATGTAAGATTTTGGAATTTTTCCAAATGCTGTGCCGTTATGGCTTTATGCCAACTTTAGTAAGATGAAGAAAGTTATTTAACTTTAATATGTGAAGCTAATGATTTGAATCAACTTGATATGGATTTCTAAATGTGTATATGCCAGAAAATCAGTTTTACAACTTAACACCGTTTTGGCTTTGTGCCAACTTCACTAAAATGACGAAGGTTAATTAACTTTAATATGTTAAGCTAATGATTTGAAGCAACTTGTTATGGATTGCTAAATGCAGGAAAATCGGTTTTATACCTAAATGTAAAATTATGGAACTTTTCCACATACACTGCCGTTATGGCTTTATGCCAACATTAGAAAGATTTTATACCTAAATGTAAAATTTCGGAATTTTTCCAAATGCTCTGCCGTTATGGCTTTATGCCAACTTTAGTAAGATGAAGAAAGTTAATTAACTTTAATATGAGAATTTAATAATTTGAATAAACTTGATATGGGTTTTTAAATGTGTACATGCAAGAAAGTCTGTTTTATACCTAAATGTAAAATTGTGGATTTTTTCCAAACGCACTACCTTGATGGCTTTATGCCAACTTTCATAAGATGAAGAAAGTTAATTAACTTTAATATGTGAAGCTAATGATTTGAGGTATCTTGATATGGATTTATAAATGTGTATATGCAAGAAAATCGGTTTTATACCTAAATGTAAAATTGTGGAATTTTTCCAAACGCACTACCTTTATGGCTTTATGCCAACTTTAGTAAGATAGAGAAAGTTAATTAACTTTAATATGTTAAGCTAATGATTTGAAGCAAATTGATATGGGTTTTTAAATGTGTGCATGCAAGAAAGTCGGTTTTATAACATAATGTAAAATTGTGGAATTTTTCCAAATGCACTGCCGTTATGGCTTTATGCCAACTTTAGTAAGATGAAGAAAGTTAATTAACTTTAATATGTGAAGCTAATGATTTGAAGCAACTTGATATGGATTTCGAAATGGGTACATGCAGAATATCGGTTTTATATCTAAATGTGAAATTGTGGAAATTTTCCAAATGCACTACTGTCATGGCTTTATACCAACATTAGTAAGATGAAGAAAGTTAATTAAATTTAATATGTAAATTTAATAATTTGAAGCAACTTGATATGGATTTCTAAATGTGCGCATGCAAGAAAGTCAGTTTATACCTAAATGTAAAATTATGGAATTTTTCCAAATGCTCTGCCGTTATGGCTTTATGCCAACTTTAATAAAATGAAGAAAGTTAATTAACTTTAATATGTTAAGCTAATGATTTGAGGTACATAACTTGATATGGATTTATAAATGTGTTCATGCCAGAAAATCGGTTTTATACCTAAATGTAAAATTGTGGAACTTTTCCACATGCACTGCCGTTATGACTTTATGCGAACTTCTGTAAAATGCCGAATGTTAATTAACTTTAATATGTTAAGCTAATGATTTGAGGTAACTTCATATGGATTTATAAATGTGTTCATGCCAGAAAATCGGTTTTATACCTAAATGTAAAACTTTGGAATTTTTCCAAATACACTGCCGTTTTGGCTTTATGCCGACTTGAGTAAGATGGTGAGGGTAAATTAACTTTAATATGTTAAGTTAATGATTTGAGGCAGCTTGATATGGACTTCTAAATATTTACATGAAAGAAAATCGATTTTATATCTAAATGTGAAATTGTGAAAATTTTCCAAATGCACTGCCGTTTTTGCTTTATGCCATCTTTAGTATGATGAAGAAAGTTCATTAGCTTTAATATGTGAATTTAATAGTTTGAAGCAACTTGATATGGATTTCTAAATGTGTGCATGCAAAAAAGTCGGTTTTATACCTAAATGTAAAATTATGGAATTTTTTCCAAATGCACTGCCGTTATGGTCTTATGTCAACTAGAGTAAGATGGTGAGGGTTAGTTAACTATAATATGTTAAGTTAATGATTTGAAGTAACTTTATATGGATTTCTAAATGTGTACATGCACGAAAGTCGGTTTTTTACCTAAATGTAAAATTGTGGAATTTTTCCGAACGCACTACCCTTATGGCTTTTTGCCAACTTTAGTAAGATGAAGAAAGTTAATTAACTTTAATATGTGAATTTAATAATTTGAGACAACTTGATATGGATTTCTAAATGTGTACATGCACGCAACTCGGTTTGATACCTAAATGTAAAACTGTGGAATTTTTTCCAAATGCACTACCTTTATGGCTTTATGCCAACTTTAGTAAGATAGAGAAAGTTAATTAACTTTAATATGTTAAGCTAATGATTTGAATCAAATTGATATGGGTTTTTAAATGTGTACATGCAAGAAAGTCGGTTTTCTACTTAAATGCAAAATTGTGGAATTTTTCCAAATGCACTGCCGTTATGGCTTTATGCCAACTTGAGTAAAATGAAGAAAGTTAATAAACTTTAATATGTTGAGATAATGATTTGAAGCAAATTGATATGGGTTTTTAAATGTGTACATGCAAGAAAGTCGGTTTTATACCTAAATGTAAAATTGTGGAATTTTTCCAAATGCACTGCCGTTATGGCTTTATGCCAACTTTAGTAAGATGAAGAAAGTTTATTAACTTTAATATGTGAATTTAATAATTTGAGACAACTTGATATGGATTTTTAAATGTGTACATGCACGCAACTCGGTTTTATACCTAAATGTAAAATTGTGGAATTTTTTCCAAATGCACCGCCGTTTTGGCTTTATGCCAACTTGAGTAAGATGAAGAAAGTTAATAAACTTTAATATGTTAAGATAATGATTTGAAGCAAATTGATATGGGTTTTTAAATGTGTACATGCAAGAAAGTCGGTTTTCTACTTAAATGCAAAATTGTGGAATTTTTCCAAATGCACTGCCGTTATGGCTTTATGCCAACTTTAGTAAGATGAAGAAAGTTAATTAACTTTAATATGTGAATTTAATAATTTGAGACAACTTGATATGGATTTCTAAATGTGTACATGCACGCAACTCAGTTTTATACCTAAATGTAAGATTGTGGAATTTTTTCCAAATGCACTGCCGTTATGGCTTTATGCCAACTTTAGTAAGATGAAGAAAGTTAATTAACTTTAATATGTGAAGCTAATGATTTGAAGCAACTTGATATGGGTTTTTAAATGTGTACATGCAAGAATGTCGGTTTTATACCTAAATGTAAAAATTTCCGAATTTTTCCAAATGCTCTGCCGTTATGGCTTTATGCCAACTTTAATAAGATGAAGAAAGTTAATTAACTTTAATACGTTAAGCTAATGATTTGAGGTAACTTCATATGGATTTATAAATGTGTTCATGCCAGAAAATCGGTTTTATACCTAAATGTAAAACTTTGGAATTTTTCCAAATGCACTGCCGTTTTTGCTTTATGCGAACTTCTGTAAAATGACGAAGGTTAATTAACTTTAATATGTTAAGCTAATGATTTGAAGCAACTTGTTATGGATTGCTAAATGCAGGAAAATCGGTTTTATACCTAAATGTAAAATTATGGAACTTTTCCACATACACTGCCGTTATGGCTTTATGCCAACATGAGAAAGATTTTATACCTAAATGTAAAATTTCGGAATTTTTCCAAATGCTCTGCCGTTATGGCTTTATGCACACTTTAGTAAGATGAAGAAAGTTAATTAACTTTAATATGAGAATTTAATAATTTGCATAAACTTGATATGGGTTTTTAAATTTGTACATGCCAGAAAATCGGTTTTATAACTAAATATAAAATTGTGGAATTTTTCCAAATGCAATTTTGTTATG
>NW_024394483.1:0-2396 GCF_016617805.1 Bactrocera tryoni
AAATTGCCGAGAAGCACCATGCTGCCCAACGGCATTAAAAATTTAAACGCTACACAGCGAGAATCAAAGAAAGGTACTACTGCTCACAGCAGTCGTCTTCTTCGAACACTGAAGAGAACTTTTAAACTCAAAGACTTGACAGACCAGGGATGACAATTATCTTTTATAGCTACTATGGCACGAAATAGGCTACAGCTGTCAAAAAAACTAGCCAAATCAAAAAACTAGGGCAAATAAAATCTGCCCCATTACCTTAATTTCCTCCAAAGCCGATAAGCGCATTCAAGCAGAAGCTATAGTCTTACCGCAACTAATAAATATGCTTCCAAGCTATCATATACATACATACTGTATATAACAAGCATTGGCAAAATATTTCATACCTAAGCACCTAATGTGTAGATACCAACTTCAACGCACCCGCTCAAATAGATCTTGATTAGGCAGCGATCACAAACCACAAATAGGGTATTCAAAAAATGTCAAACACATTTCTGACACAAAATACTATTTTTGGTTAGATCTTAAGTGACCTAGTTACGGAACCAGTTGCTACCATGACAACGCAAATTGAGGAAATCTCAAACTAATACGTCAATTTACAATTAAGAAAATTTTGGGAATTGGGTGAACTTCCCCCCATATCAGTCACAACCCCTGAAGATCAGTATTGTGAGAACTTTTATAAGGGCACAACTACTATCGTACGACTACTACTTAAGCTTCAATTTCCTAACACACTCGCCTTAAGTCATTCTCCCACAATGCTCCCGATATTAAATATATTCATATATGTATGTACATATTGAATGAGGACATTGAAAAAATTTATCGGCAAATAGTCGTAAATAAAGACTACCAAGATTAAGATTTTCAACGAACTAATTTCCAAAGATCCCCCCCTAGTGCACTACGTCAAATTAAAAACAGTTACCTTTGGCATTAATTGTGCACCATATTTAGCCATTAGAGTACTCCACGAATTGACAGAGAACACACAGTTTTAATTTCCTCTGGCACCTGAAGTGTTAAAAACACAAACGTATGTAGACGATATTCTGTCTTGAAGTCGCAGTCTTCCACAAGCATATGGATTATCCGCCACAACAAAGATACATACTTTATTCTCTGTGGTAAAATTTTTCGCAGGATGGCTTTCGCCAATTATGATACAAGAGTAAACAAGTAAGGAAGGGCTAAGTTCGGGTGTCACCGAACATTTTATACTCTCGCATGATAAAGTGATAATCGAGATTTCATTATCCGTCATTTACATACATATTTTTCAAATACCGTATTTGCGTAAAGTTTTATTCCGCTATCATCATTGGTTCCTAATGTACATATATACGTAAGTATATTATACAGAGAAGGCATCAGATGGAATTCAAAATAGCGTTATATTGGAAGAAGGCGTGGTTGTAAACCGATTTCACCCATATTTCGTACATGTCATCAGGGTGTTAAGAAAATATTATATACCGAATTTCATTGAAATCGGTCTAGTAGTTCCTGAGATATGGTTTTTGGTCCATAAGTGGGCGACGACACGCCCATTTTCAATTTAAAAAAAAAACCTGGGAGCAGCTTCCTTCTGCATTCCATTCTTTCCGTAAAATTTAGTGTTTCTGACGTTTTATGTTAGTCGGTTAACGCACTTTTAGTGATTTTCAACATAACCTTTGTATGGGAGGTGGGCGTGGTTATTATCCGATTTCTTCCATTTTTGAACTGTATACGGAAATGCCTGAAGGAAACGACTCTAGAGAGTTTGGTTGACATGGCTATAGTAGTTTCCGAGATATGTACAAAAACTTAGTAGGGGCGGGGCCACGCCCACTTTTCCAAAAAAATTACGTTTGCTCCCTAATGCGATCCTTTGTGCCAAATTTCACTTTAATATCTTTATTTATGGCTTAGTTATGACACTTTATAGGTTTCGGTTTCCGCCATTTTGTGGGCGTGGCAGTGGGCCGATTTTGCCCATCTTCGCACTTAACCTTCTTATAGAGCCAAGGAATACGTGTACCAAGTTTCATCATGATATCTCAATTTTTACTCAAGTTACAGCTTGCACGGACGGACGGACGGACAGACGGAAGGACAGACGGACGGACGGACAGACAGACATCCGGATTTCAACTCTACTCGTCACCCTGATCACTTTGGTATATATAACCCTATATCTGACTCTTTTAGTTTTAGGACTTACAAACAATCGTTATGTGAACAAAACTATAATACTCTGCTTAGCATTTTTGTTGCGAGAATATACAAATTATGAAGAATTATTGCTAGACGAAACCGACTGGGACAAACATGTGACATCTATTTGCATAGAAAAATGGTCTCAATTTGCAAACAATCTGAACGACACTTCTCAGATACAAATCTAT
>NW_024394484.1:0-1961 GCF_016617805.1 Bactrocera tryoni
AATGCCGATCGCTAGATGTGTATAGACAAGAGAATCGACTTTATACCTAAATATAAGATTGCGGAATTTTTCCAAATGCACTGCCGTTATGGCTTTATGTCCACTTCAGTAAGATGAAGACGGTTATTTAACTCAAATAAGTGAGGTAAATGATTTGAAGCAACTCAATGTCGATCGCAAGATGTGCATATACAAGAGAATCGACTTTATACCTAAATATAAGATTGCTAAATTCTTCCAAATGCACTGCCGTTATGGCTTTATGTCACCGTCAGTAAGATGAAGAAGGATAATTAACTTAAATAAGTTCAGCAAATGATTTGAAGCAACTCAATGCCGATCGCTAGATGTGTATAGACAAGAGAATCGACTTTATACCTAAATATAAGATTGCTAAATTCTTCCAAATGCACTGCCGTTATGGCTTTATGTCACCGTCAGTAAGATGAAGAAGGATAATTAACTTAAATAAGTTCAGCAAATGATTTGAAGCAACTCAATGCCGATCGCTAGATGTGTATAGACAAGAGAATCGACTTTATACCTAAATATAAGATTGCGGAATTTTTCCAATTGCACTGCCGTTATGGCTTTATGTCCACTTCAGTAAGATGAAGACGGTTAATTAACTCAAATAAGTGAGGTAAATGATTTGAAGCAACTCAATGTCGATCGCAAGATGTGCATATACAAGAGAATCGACTTTATACCTAAATATAAGATTGCGGAATTTTTCCAAATGCACTGCCGTTATGGCTTTATATCACCGTCAGTAAGATGAAGAAGGTTAATTACCTTAAATAAATGAAGAAAATGAATTGAAGAACTCAATATCGATTGCTAAATGTGCATATATAAAAAAATCGCCTTTATACCTAAATGTAAGATGGCAGAATTTTTCCAAATGCACTGCCGTTATGGCTTTATGTCCACTTCAGTAAGATGAAGAAGGATAATTTTCTTAAATAAGTGAGGTTAATGATTTGAAGCAACTCAATGCCGATCGCTAGATGTGTATAGACAAGAGAATCGACTTTATACCTAAATATAAGATTGTGGAATGCTTCCAAATGCGCTGCCGTTATGGCTTTATGTCAACTTCAGTAATATGAAGAAGGTTAATTAACTTAAAGATGTGAAGATAATGATTTGAAGCAACTCAACATCAATTGCTAAATGTGCATATACAAGAGAATCGACTTTATACCTAAATATAAGATTGCGGAATTTTTCCAAATGCACTGCCGTTATGGCTTTATGTCACCGTCAGTAAGATGAAGAAGGTTAATTAACTTAAATAAGTGAGGTAAATGATTTGAAGCAACTCAATGTCGATCGCAAGATGTGTATAGACAAGAAAATCGACTTTATACCTAACTATAAGATTGCGGAATTTTTCCGAATGCACTGCCGTTATGGCTTTATGTAAACTTCAGTAAGATGAAGAAGGTTAATTAACTTATATATGTGAAGATAATGATTTGAAGCAACTCAATATCAATTGCTAAATGTGCATATACAAGGAAATCGACTTTATACCTAAATAGAAGATTGTGGAATTTTTCCAAATGCACTGCCGTTATGGCTTTATGTCCACTTCAGTAAGATGAAGAGGGATAATTATCTTAAATAAGTGAAGTAAATGATTTGAAGCAACTCAATATCAATTGCTAAATGTGTATATACAAGAGAATCGACTTTATACCTAAATATAAGATTGTGGAATGCTTCCAAATGCGCTGCCGTTATGGCTTAATGTGCACTTCAGTAAGATGAAGAAGGTTAATTATCTTAAATAAGTGAAGTAAATGATTTGAAGCAACTCAATGTCGATCGCTAGATGTGTATAGACAAGAAAATCGACTTTATACCTAAATATAAGCTTGCGGAATTCTTCCAAATGCACTGCCGTTATGGCTTTATGTCAACTTCAGTAAGATGACGAAGGTTAATTAACTTAA
>NW_024394485.1:0-2701 GCF_016617805.1 Bactrocera tryoni
CATTTAGGAGTCCATATCAAGTTGTTTCAAATCATTAGCTTCAAATATTAAAGTTAATTAACCTTCGTCATCTTACTTAAGATGGCATAAAGAAAATGGCAGTGCATTTGGAAATTTCCAGAATTTTACATATAGGTATTTAACCGATTTTCCTGCATGTACACATTTAGAAATCCATATCAAATTGCCTCAAATCCCTAGCTCACATCTTAAAGTTAATTAATTTTCTTCATCTTACTGAAGTTGGCATAAAGAAAATGGCAGTGCATTTGGAAAATTCTAGAATTTCACATTTAAGTACAAAACCGATTTTCTTTCATGTAAATTTTAGAAATCCATATCAAGTTACCTCAAATCATTAGCTTAACATATTACAGTTAATTAGCCCTCACCACCTTACTCAAGTTGACATTAGACCATAATGGCAGTGGATTTTCTGGCATGTACACATTTAAAAATCCATATCAAGTGGGTTCAAATCATTAGCTTCACATTTTAAAGTTAATTAATCTTCTTCATCTTACTCAAGTTGACATTAGACCATAACGGCAGTGTATTTGGAAAAAATTCCATAATTTTACGTTTAGGTATTAAACCGACTTTCTTGCATGTACGCATTTAGAAATCCATATCAAGTTGCTTCAAATCATTAGCTTCACATATTTAAGTTAATTAAACTTCTTCATCTTACTTAAGATGGCATAAAGAAAGTGGCAGTTCATTTGGAAATTTCCAGAATTTTACATTTAGGTATAAAACCGATTTTCTTGCATGTACACATTTAGAAATCCATATCAAGTTGCTTCAAATCATTAGCTTCACATATTAAAGTTAAATAACATTCTTCATCTTACTGAAGTTGGCATAAAGAAAATGGCAGTGCATTTGGAAAATTCCAGAGTTTTACATTTAGGTACGAAACCGACTTTCTTGCATGTACACATTTAGAAATCCATATCAAGTTACCTCAAAACATTAGCTTAACATATTAAAGTTAATTAACTTTTTTCATCTTACTCAAGTTGACATTAGACCATAACGGCAGTGCATTTGGAAAAATTCCGAAATTTTACGTTTAGGTATAAAACCGATTTTTCTGCATTTAAACATTTAGAAATCCATATCAAAATGCTTCAAATTATTAAATTCACATATTAAAGTTAAATAACCTTCTTCATCTTACAGAAGTTGGCATAAAGAAAATGGCAGTGCATTTGGAAAATTCCAGAATTTTACTTTAAGGTATAAAACCGATTTTCTTGCATGTACACATTAAGAAATCCACATCAAGTTGCCTCAAATCATTAGCTTCACATATTAAAGTTAATTAATCTTCTTCATATTATTCAATTTGACATTAGACCATAATGGCAGTGGATTTTCTGGCATATACACATTTAAAAATCCCTATCAAGTGGGTTCAAATCATTAGCTTCACATTTTAAAGTTAATTAATCTTCTTCATCTTACTGAAGTTGGCACAAAGAAAATGGCAGTGCATTTGGGAAATTCCATAATTTTGCATTAAGTTATAAAACCGACTTTCTTGTATGTACACATTTAGAGATCCATATAGAGTTCCTTCAAATTATTAAATTCACATATTAAAGTTGATTAATCTTCTTCATCTTACTGAAGTTGGCATAAAGAAAATGGCAGTGCATTTGGAAAATTCCAGAGTTTTGCATTTAGGAATGAAACCGACTTTCTTGCATGTACACATTTAGAAATCCACATCAAGTTACCTCAAATCATTAGCTTAGCATATTACAGTTAATTAACCCTCACCACCTTACTCAAGTTGACATTAGACCATAATGGCAGTGGATTTTCTGGCATGTACACATTTAAAAATCCATATCAAGTGGGTTCAAATCATTAGCTTCAAATATTAAAGTTAATTAATCTTCTTCATTTTACTGAAATTGGCATAAAGAAAATGGCAGTGCATTTGAAAAATTCCAGAGCTTTACATTTAGGTATGAAACCGACTTTCTTGCATGTACACATTTAGAAATCCATATCAAGTTACCTCAAATCATTAGCTTAACACATTAAAGTTAATTAACTTTTTTCATCTTACTCAAGTTGTCATTAGATCATAACGGCAGTGTATTTGGAAAAAATTCCATAATTTTACGTTTAGGTACAAAACCGACTCTCTTGCATGTACGCATAAAGAAATCCATATCAAGTTGCTTCAAATCATTAGCTTCACATATTAAAGTTAATTAAACTTCTTCATCTTACTTAAGATGGCATAAAGAAAATGGCAGTGCATTTGGAAATTTCCAGAATTTTACATTTAGGTATAAAACCGATTTTCCTGCATGTACACATTTAGAAGTCCATATCAAGTTGCTTCAAATCATTTGCTTCACATATTAAAGTTAAATAACCTTCTTCATCTTACAGAAGTTGGCATAAAGAAAATGGCAGTGCATTTGGAAAATTCCAGAATTTTACTTAAAGTTATAAAACCGATTTTCTTTCGTGTAAACATTAAGAAATCCATATCAAGTTACCTCAAATCATTAGCTTAACATATTAAAGTTAATTAACTTTTTTCATCTTACTCAAGTTGACATTAGACCATAACGGCAGTGTATTTGGAAAAAATTCCACAATTTTACATTTAGGTATAAAACCAATTTTCTTGCTTGTACACATTTAGAAATCCATATCATGCTTCAAATTATTA
>NW_024394486.1:0-2447 GCF_016617805.1 Bactrocera tryoni
CATCTTACCAAAGTTGACATAAAGCCATAACGGCAGTGCATTTGGAAAAATTCCAGAATTTTACATTTAGGTATAAAACCGATTTTCTTGCATGTACACACTTAGAAATCCGTATCAAATTGCTTCAAATTATAAAATTCCCATATTAAAGTTAATTAACTTTCTTCATTTTACCGAAATTGGCGTAAAGCCAAAACGGCAGTGCATTTGGAAAATTCCGGAATTTTACATTTAGGTATAAAACTGACTTTCTTGCATGTACGCATTTCGAAATCCATATTAAGTTGCTTCAAATTATGAAATTCACACATTAAAGTTTATAATTCTTCTTCATCTTACCAAAGTTGACATAAAGCCAAAACGGCAGTGCATTTGGAAAAATTCCAGAATTTAACATTTAGGTATAAAACCGATTTTCCTGCATGTACACATTTAGAAATCCATACGAAGTTGCTTCAAATCATTAGCTTAACATATTTAAGTTAATTAACTTTCTTCATCTTACCAAAGCTGACATAAAGCCAAAACGGCAGTGCATTTGGAAAATTCCAGAATTTTACCTTTAATTATAAAACCGACTTTCTTGCATGTACGCATTTAGAAATCAATATCAATTTGCTTCAAATTATTAAATTCACATATTAAAGTTAATTAACTTTCTTCATCTTACTAAAGTTGGCATTAAACCAAAACGGCAGTGCATTTGGTAAAATTCCACAATTTTACATTTAGGTATAAAACCGATTTTCCTGCACTTAAACATTTAGCAATCCATATGAAGTTGATTCAAATCATTAATGTCACATATTCAAGTTAATTAATCTTCGTCATCTTACAGGAGTTCGCATAAAGCCAAAACGGCAGTGCATTTGGAAAAATTTCATAATTTTACATTTAGGTATAAAACCGATTTTCTTGCATATACACATTTGGCAATCTATTTTAAATGGCTTCAAATCATTAACTTCATATATTAAAGTTAACTAACCTTCTTCATCTTACAGAAGTTGGCATAAAACCAAAACGGCAGTGCATTTGGAAAAATTCCACAATTTTACATTTAGGTGTAAAACCGATTTTCCAGCATATACACATTTAGAAATCCACAACGAATTGCTTTAAATCTTAAGCTTCACATATTAGAGTTAATTAACCCTCATCATTTTACTCAAGTTGACATAAGACCATAACGGCAGTGCATTTGGAAAAAAATCCATAATTTTACATTTAAGTATAAAACCGATTTTCTTGCATGTAAATTAAAAACTCCGTTTAGTTCTCGTAGGCAACTACGGGCAACTGCCTCGTTTTCTTTATTGTCTTTTCTTAAATACAATATTTTGCTTAAGCCTAGATACAAATATTAATCTTACATTCTAGGAACTATTTCTACAATCCAGTTGAGATAGGACATATGTTACAAGTGGAAAGATTCAGCTTATAATCTATGAATTACATTTTGGGACCACCTAAGGCGGACAGTATTAGGAAAGTACATATAATATTTCAATACGGACCATATGGGTCGTAAATGTCATGTTACATATTTATGACAGATAAACAATATGTTCATGTAATATGAACTGGTGGTATTAACTCCCCCACCTCTAACTTGAAGCGTCCCTATTCAAAGAGGAATAGTGCTTGATCCTTTCCTTCATTTGATCTATAGGTTGGGCTTGCTCTTGCATTGGTATTTGTTCAACGCTAATTTTAACCTGTGTGCTCTTACCTTTTTTATATTTACAGATTATTAGTATTACTATTATGAGGCTGACAACTGTTATCAGGCTGTAATTTATCATTTTACCTTTTTTTGCTTCATAACTGAGTTCTGTTATTTCCTGAATATTTTTAATGTTTTGAAAATGTATTTCTTCCATACTTAAATTCTTTGTGATTGTAATATTAATAACCTTAACTGGATTTGGTAATAATTTTATTGTGAGGGGCTTACGATGTCTATACAATAAGTTATCAATTTGAACATTACAATTTTCAAATCGAATTAAATAATTACCGTTAATGGTAAAGTTGTTAGAATTACAGTTATGATAAATGGTTTTATTTTTTGCATTGATTACGTAAATATGGTTTGTATCCATTTCTATTACTTTTGATTGGTTATTATACTTATATTTATAATTCATCTTATTGTGACTTCTAAATAAATATTCGATGCATTCGTCTTTGTATTCTTCTAATTCTTTTTTAATGGCAGTCTTTTTATATGTGACATCATTTAGACATAAAATTTCTTTTTCTTGTATATTTAATTCTTCTTGATTTATATTCGGTATAGGTTGAATGCATATTGATTGATAGATCTTTTTGGTAAAGTTAGGAATCTTCACCAAAATCACAATATGACAATAACAATTTTGATCTTACTCAATTTTTCAAAAGTTATATTCAATTTTAAACTATCGTCATCTGAAATAATATCT
>NW_024394487.1:0-4297 GCF_016617805.1 Bactrocera tryoni
TTAGCAGTCGATATTGAGTTGCTTCAAACCATTAACATCAAATATTTAAGTTAATTAGCCTTCTTCATCTTGCTGAAGTTGCCATAAAACCATAACGGCAGTGCATTTGGAAGAATTCGACAAATATATATTCAGGTATAAAGTCGATTTTCTTGTATATACACATTTAGCAGTCGATATTGAGTTTTATTTATTTAACATCTTTAAGTTAATTTACCTTCTTCATCTAATTGATTTACCTTCTTCATCTAATTGAAGTTGACATAAAGCCATAACGGCAGTGCATTTGGAAGAATTCGACATTCTTATATATAGGTATAAATTCGATTTTCTAGTATATACACATTAAGCAGTCGACATTGAGTTGCTTTAAAACATTAATTTAACATATTTAAGTTAATTTACCTTCTTAATCTTACTGAAGTTGACATAGAGCCATAACGGCAGTGCATTTTTAAGAATTCGACAATCTTATATTTAGGTATTACTTTGATTTTCTTGTATATACACATTCAGCAGTCGATATTGAGTTGCTTTAAATCATTAGTTTAACATCTTTAAGTTAATTTACCTTCTTCATCTTACTGAAGTTGACATAAAGCCATAACGGCAGTGCATTTGGAAGAATTCGACACCTTATATTCAGGTATAAAATCGATTTTCTTGTATATACACATTTAGCAGTCGACATTGAGTTGCTTTAAATCATTAATTTAACATCTCTAAGTTAATTTACCTTCTTCATCTTACTGAAGTTGACATAAAGCCATAACGGCAGTGCATTTGGAAGACCTCGACAATCTTATATTCAGGTATAAAGTCGATTTTCTTGTATATACACATTCAGCAATCGATATTGAGTTGCTTTAAATCATTTATTTAACATCTTTAAGTTAATTTACCTTCTTCATCCTAATGAAGTTGACATAAAGCCATAACGGAAAGAATTCGACATTCTTATATTTAGGTATAAATTCGATTTTCTTGTATATACACATTAAGCAGTCGACATTGAGTTGCTTTAAAACAATAATTTAACATCTTTAAGTTAATTTACCTTCTTCATCTTACTGAAGTTGGCATAGAGCCATAACGGCAGTGCATTTGGAAGAATTCGACAATCTTATATTTAGGTATAAATTTGATTTTCTTGTATATAAACATTTAGCGCTCGATATGGAGTTGCTTTAAATCATTACTTCAACATATTTAAGTTAATTAACCTTCCTCATCTTACTGAGGTTGACATTAGGCCATAACAGCAGTGCATTTGGAAGAATTCGACAATCCTATGTTCATGTATAAAGTCGATTTTCTTGTACATACACATTTATTGGTCGATATTGAGTTGTTTCAAATCATTACTTCAACATATTTAAGTTAATTAACCTTCCTCATCTTACTGAGGTTGACATAAAGCCATAACGGCAGTGCATTTGGAAAAATCCAACAATCCTATGTTCATGTATAAAGTCGATTTTCGTGTTCATACACATTTAGCGGTCGATATGGAGTTGCTTTAAATCATTACTTTGACATATTTAAGTTAATTAACCTTCTTCATCTTACTGAAGTTGACATAAAGCATAACGGCAGTGCATTTGGAAGAATTCGACAATCTTATATTCAGGTATAAAATCGATTTTCTTGTATATACACATTTAGCAGTCGATATTGAGTTGCCTTAATTCATTAATTTAACATATTTAAGTTAATTAACCTTCTTCATCTTACTGAAGTTGACATGACGCCATAACGGCACTGCATTTGGAAGAATTCGACATTCTTATATTCAGTTATAAAGTCAATTTTCTTGCACATACACATTTAGCAGTCGATATTGAGTTGCTTTAAATCATTAATTTAACCTATTTAAGTTAATTAACCTTCTTCATCTTACTGAAGTGTACATAAAGCCATAACAGCAGTGCATTTGGAAGAATTCGACAATCCTATGTTCATGTGTAAAGTCGATTTTCTTGTACATACATATTTAGCGGTCGATATAGAGTTGTTTTAATTCATTAATTTAACATATTTAAGTTAATTGACCTTCTTCATCTTACTGAAGTTGACATAAAGCCATAACGGCAATGCATTTGGAAGAATTCGATAATCTTATATTCAGGTATAAAGTCGATTTTCTTGTATGTATACATTTAGCAGTCGACATTGAGTTGCTTTAAATCATTAATTTAACATCTCTAAGTTAATTTACCTTCTTCATCTTACTGAAGTTGACATAAATCCATAACGGCAGTGTATTTGGGAGAATTCGACAATCTTATGTTCAGATATAAAGTCAGTTTTCTTGTATATACACATTTAGCAGTCGATACTGAGTTGTTTTAAATCATTAATTTAACATATTTAAGTTAATTAACCTTCTTCATCTTACTGAAGTTGACATAAAGCATAACGGCAGTGCATTTGGAAGAATTCGAAAATCTTATATTCAGGTATAAAATCGATTTTCTTGTATATACACATTTAGCAGTCGATATTGAGTTGCCTTAATTCATTAATTTAACATATTTAAGTTAATTAACTTTCTTCACCTTCCTGAAGGGGACATAAAGCCATAACGGCAGTGCATTTGGAAGAATTCGACAATCTTATATTCAGGTATAAAGTCCATTTTCTTGTATATACACATTAAGCAGTCGATATTGAGTTGCTTTAAATCATTAATTTAACATCTTTAAGTTAATTTACCTTCTTCGTCTTACTGAAGTTGACATAAAGCCATAACGGCAGTGCATTTGGAAGAGTTCGATAATCTCTTATTCAGGTAAAAAGTCGATTTTCTTGTACATACATATTTAGCGGTCGATATAGAGTTGTTTTAATTCATTAATTTAACATATTTAAGTTAATTGACCTTCTTCATCTTACTGAAGTTGACAAAAAGCCATAACGGCAATGCATTTGGAAGAATTCGACAATCTTATATTCAGGTATAAAGTCGATTTTCTTGTATGTATACATTTAGCAGTCGACATTGAGTTGCTTTAAATCATTAATCTAACATCTCTAAGTTAATTTACCTTCTTCATCTTACTGAAGTTGACATAAATCCATAACGGCAGTGTATTTGGAAGAATTCGACAATCTTATGTTCAGGTATAAAGTCCATTTTCTTATATATACACATTTAGCAGTCGATACTGAATTGCCTTAAATCATTAGTTTAACATATTTAAGTTAATTTACCTTCTTCATCTTACTGAAGTTGACATAAATCCATAACGGCAGTGTATTTGGAAGAATTCGACAATCTTATGTTCAGGTATAAAGTCGATTTTCTTATATACACATTAAGCGTTCGATACTGAGTGGCTTCAAATCATTAATTTAACATATTTAAGTTAAATAACTTTCTTCACCTTCCTGAAGGGGACATAAAGCCATAACGGCAGTGCATTTGGAAGAATTCGACAATCTTATATTCAGGTATAAAGTCCATTTTCTTGTATATACACATTAAGCAGTCGATATTGAGGTTGCTTTAAATCATTAATTTAACATCTTTAAGTTAATTTACCTTCTTCGTCTTACTGAAGTTGACATAAAGCCATAACGGCAGTGCATTTGGAAGAGTTCGATAATCTCTTATTCATGTAAAAAGTCGATTTTCGATATTGAGTTGCTTTAAATCATTTATTTAACATCTTTAAGTTAGTTTACCTTCTTCATCTTATTGAAGTTGACATAAAGCCATAACGGCAATGCGTTTGGAAGAATTCGACAATCTTATATTCAGGTATAAAGTCGATTTTCTTGTAGATATATACACATTTAGCAGTCGATATTGAATTGCCTTAAATCGTTAATTTAACATAATTAAGTTAATTAACCTTCTTCATCTTACTGAAGTTGACATAAATCCTTAACGGCAATGCATTTGGAAGAATTCGACATTCTTATATTCAGGTATAAATAAAGTCCATTTTCTTGTATATACACATTAAGCAGTCGATATTGAGTTGCTTTAAATCAGTAATTTAACATCTTTAAGTTAATAAACCTTCTTCATCTTATTGAAATTGACATAAAGCCATAACGGCAGTGCATTTGGAAGAATTCGACAATCTTATATTCTGGTATAAAGTCGATTTTCTTGTTTGTACACACTTAGCAGTCGATATTGAATTGCTTTAATCATTAATTTAACATATTTAAGTTAATTAACTTTCTTTATCTTACCGAAGTTGACATAAAGCCATAACGGCAGTGCATTTGTAAGAACTCGACATTCTTATATTCAGGTATAAAGTCGATGTTCTTGTATATACAC
>NW_024394488.1:0-2599 GCF_016617805.1 Bactrocera tryoni
GTAGCCCTGGATATCAATCGGCACCTTACCTCATTTTATATTTAGCGCCTGTGCCCATATTGGAGCCCTACAGTACAATTATAATCTCATTACCAAAAGCTATTGAAAGTCGTGTATTGGTGGGAACATTGGGAGCCCCTATTGTTTTAAACTCACTCCTCAGAAAAGTAATAAATGATCTCATCAAAATAACTGCAATTAAAAGTGATGATATCAAACTTTTAAAATTTGTGATTCTTCAAATGCACAATTTTCACATAAAGTACTTTTTAAAAAATTTTCTTGAACTTAAGAAATTGTACTTTGAAATAACGGCGGAGTATTTCGAGAATCTGGAACATTGTAAAGCGAGATTACAAGAAGGAGAATCCGTAATTACTTAATTCGAATTTATCATAGATAAAAACCAAAAATTTTTTACCACTTTCACACGGATTACCTTCCCTCACTTCCTGCAGGTTCACATTTTGGAGAAATGTGGAAAAGCCAAGTCCGAGTTAAAGCGTTTGAAGATGAGGGCGAAACTGAAGTAATCGACCACATTTTAGAAGATGATGTTGAAACATATGAGAAGAAAGAGGAAGTTCAAGTTTTGTACAAACCAACACCATTGTCGAAAAAGCACAATGATCTCTTAGTTGAGCCAAATCCTAATCTCGTAGAAAAATAAGCGTAAAATCAAAGACACCCGACTATGACACGAATATGAATAAATAGTTACGAGCAAACTATCACTGATATAACACAGGAAGGAGCATAGTCGTCACTTAGTTGAAGATCATGACCGCAGTCACTTTTGCCGCTCGGGAGAATGTTCAAAATTGAACATGTACCAAAGGGTAGCAAGGGATTACAATAATATATTTAGTTTTTTTTCATATATTCTACATATAAGAATATTAAATAAGAACAAAGTATCAACGAACATGTTGTGGTTGTTAAGTAATCTCACATTACTCTATGGTGAGCAAAATCTTTTCTTCAATTTTCCGGTAGCTTATGAGCAGGATTTCTGTTTTTCTCCCAGCCAGCTCTAGACTCATGGTAGCAAATCATTTATGCAGTCATTGCTTTTGATCCAGAGGTCATCCAGATGTTTAGCCACAGCCATTACTATGGGGTCATCCGCATATGCGATTGTTTACAAATTTTTTGGCTCATTACCCCATCGTACATCAGGTTCTATAGTAATGGGTCTCAAACCCTCTATATGTAGTCCTTTGTGAAACCATAGGAAAGAAAAACTCCTGTGTTCAAACTCATAAATTTGCAAAACGCTTAGAATTCCACTACCGCTAGTTCGGTGGGATATCTAAAATTAGGCGCTCCCAAGTGTTTAAGTCTTGACCTCCTAAATCTATATCGGGACAGTCGAGAAAGAAGTGTGGAGTTGTTTCCACCTTATCTTCTTCCATACAGATCTCAAACCTTACAGCATGGACGCCAATAGGGCAATGGTCCCAAAAGTATGGAGAGGCTAGCCTTACTGAGGACTCAGAGATCATTACATCTCTTGTGATCGATCTTGGGCCAAAAGGCTTTTGCGACAACGCATCTACTAATGGTGGCCTAGCCAAGCTTCCGCGAAGCCCACCTACCTAGTAGTAGAACACAAGAGAATAAGGGAGCACTGGCCCGCTCTCATTCTACCGACAGCGGTTCTAGCGTGCCTTTCCTTGCTTGCTCATTACCTTTACAATTTCCAGCGATTCCAGTTTTGCCTGGCACCCATACCAGTCTTATCGATGCTGTTGATAGTTAGGTGAGGAGCTTAAGAAACCGCAAATCTTATTCCTTCACTTTTGACTGAAAAAATACAGCTCAGATTTCAAGTCGATGGGTCCAGCCAGAGAAAGTTTCCTCACAGACTCTAAAAACAATGTAAAGCAAAGGTATCAGTATAAGTATAAGTATAAGTATAAGTATAAGTATAAGTATAAGTATAAGTATAAGTATAAGTATAAGTATAATTATAAGTATAAGTATAAGTATAAGTATAAGTATAAGTATAAGTATAAGTATAAGTATAAGTATAAGTATAAGTATAAGTATAAGTATAATTATAAGTATAAGTATAAGTATAAGTATAAGTATAAGTATAAGTATAAGTATAAGTATAAGTATAAGTATAAGTATAAGTATAAGTATAAGTATAAGTATAAGTATAAGTATAGGTATAAGTATAAGCATAAGCATAAGCATAAGCATAAGCATAAGTATAAGTATAAGTATAAGTATAAGTATAAGTATAAGTATAAGTATAAGTATAAGTATAAGTATAGGTATAAGTAAAAGTATAAGTATAAGTATAAGCATAAGTATAAGTATAAGTACAAGTATAATAATAAGTAGGCGTTCTCTCCCTCTCGGAGCTTTATTTCAAAATGCGCCGAAAACAAATCTCAGGGTCCGCGAGCAATAATTTCTCTCAGTGCATCGGCAGCACCTTTTGTGTAATGCCAGCCACCAATTTTCTCCATTCAACTTCATTCATGCACTATCCCTGCATGAACACTTACTCGTTTATTTGTTTTCCTGTGCGTAGTTTTCTGTGTGTGCATTCCATACATTTGCCCCCCGCATTGCGCATATTTTATAA
>NW_024394489.1:0-12862 GCF_016617805.1 Bactrocera tryoni
GAATTTGGAGCTCTCGACGAAAACGAGGAGGCAATGAAGGAAATTTTTTCAGGAATGCTTGTTCAACGTATTAAGCAAATCACATCAGGGACATGTGCTTATACAATAAGGAACTCAGTGTCATTGTTTCAGTTATCAGGAATTTTATATAGTTTCATAGGGCTAGACGAAAGTAATTTAAATCCCTCATTTAAAAAATCAAATAATTTAGATGTTAATAGGCTCTAAAAAAAACACGATTATAGGACGCAAAACAATGAGCCAAGTAATAGAAATAATTTTACGGGCCAACAAAGTTTTAGGCCTAGATATGCTAATAGTTTTAACAATCAACCAAATTACAGTCCAACACATACAAATAGTTTTGCAAGTCAGCAACAAAATAATATAACTAATAACACATACAATTTTAAAGTTCAAACAAATGGATCGGGTCAACATACGTAATAACATTGTAGGCTGATACAAATAATACAAATAATTTTTCCAGACAGTACTCTAGGAATACTTGGACTAACAATAACAATGGGCATTATAGGTCTAGCAATTTCAATAGGCCTACTGCCTTGGAAGTAGATACTGTGAGTCGGGTTGAGGAACCGGTTGAAACAAACCTTAATGACGGTTTTTTTTACCAATTAGCCCCGGGATATTATTGTAGAGCGAAAGAGTACCGTTATAAGTACATTAAATAACAATATTGAGAAACCACACATTAAAGTAAAAAGTTCTTTCTAGACTTATTAATTAAGAAAATTATTAGATGACTATCGTTAGATTTCGACAAGCCATATGATTTGTTATTAGGAAATGATTTTATTTAAAAAAATTTTAAAATTAATTAATATAAAAAAATGAATATAACTTTGAAAAACGAACAGAACAGGTTTATTCATTGGAAGTGAGTGAACAAAAAAATATTGCACTTGATCATCTAAAATCAAGATTGAAAAAAGCGTAATTGAAATTCTATTGAACTGATTCTACAAATATTTTTACAAAGAGTGTGATAATCTCACCAACACAAAAACTGTGGTACATGAAATTAAGACCCCAACCAACCAGCAGATAAATCAAGGATGTATAGACTACCTCCAAAACACGAAGAAGAGGTAAGAAAGAAAATTTATGAGTTAGAAATTCAGGGAATAATCCGAAAAAGTAGGAGCAGGTAAAGCTCACGTATTTTAATTGCACCAAAGAAAACGGAGGGTTCAAATATACAAAAATATTAGTGGTTAACTATAGGAGACTTAACCAACTGACTGTCGATGATAAATACCCTCTGCCAACTATTGATGGGATTTTGGATAAATTGGGCAAAGCGCAGTACTTTAGCACCATTGATTTAGCCAAAGGTTATCACCAAATGTTAATGGCAGAAAGTAGCATCGAAAAGACAGCTTTCATGACTCCGGCAGGACTGTATGAGTACGTCCGTATGCCTTTTGGGCTTAAAAATGCCCCAGCCACGTTCCAAAAAATGATGAACGAGATTCTAAAAGAATCCATAAACAAAGTTTGTGTTGTCTATGTGGATGATATTTTGGTCTTTTCCACGTCCTTGGAAGAGGATATTCTATCACTTGAAAAAATTTTCGCTGTTTTAGCGAATCACAATTTAAAAATTCAAGCAAGCAAAGAAAGAAGCGAAATTTTTAGGGCATACATTAATAAAAGATGGAATTTAACCTAATACGGAAAAAATTATGGCAATAAAAGAGTTAGAAATTCCGTAAACAGAGAGACAGCTTAAAGGTTTTTTGGGAGCTACAGGGTATTATAGGAAATTTATTAAAGACTATTCGGAAGTAGCATATCCCATAATAAAGTACTTAAAACAAGGTTATAAATCCAAGAGATCCGCAGTACATAGCTAGTTTTGAAAATTTAGAAACACTAATTTCATCACATCCAATTTAAAATTCACTGAATATGATAGAGAGTTTACTATTACAATTGATGCAAGTGATTACGCAATAGGCGCAGTGCTTTTTCAACAAAGTCAGCCAGTGTGCTGGAAATGTAGAACATTAAATAACCATGAACAGAAATATGCTACAACAGATAAAGAATTTCTAAAATTTTTCCAAAATTTTAAATTATTGCCGATCATAGTCCAATAAAATATCTAGTTAAAAAATAATGTCGTAACTGATTTCTTCAGTCGAATTGAGAACTCACCAAAAATAAATGAAGGTAACGACAATGAATCCAACCCGGCATCCATTCAGCAGATGAAGAACTGCTTGAACATTTTCTAATTAAAGAAGAAGTTGTAAATAAATACAAAAATCAAATCATATTAACATATAGTCCTCAAGCTCAGATGCAAAGACTCCATGGAAGAAAAATTATTGAAATAAACCCAATAGAAGAAGAAGAAGGCAACAAGAAATAGTAAAAAGATATATAAAAGAAACGGAATAGTGGGATTATTTTCCGAAGATGTGAAGCGGATTACCATAAAATCGCTGATTTAATGTGTTAGTATATAAGTACTTTAAAGCTTTCGCGGCACTTACCTTGTATGGAAAAAATGAATAATGCGCAACGAAAAAATGGATAAGCGATTAGATGAGCGGAGGAACTTAAGCGATGCTTGCGAGTTCGTAGCGATAATGCGAAAAACGCTGGTGTCTTTTCCGTCGGTCCCTTTTGTTTCTTTTTTGGTATGTTGAACTCGTGATGTTGCGGTATTTGTGTGCGTGTGATGTGAAATGTAATGATGATGTGGTGTGTAATTAAAATGTGGTGTGGAATAACGATGTGGTGTATGTAATGTGTGTGGTGTGGGAGTGTAATATTGTGAAGGGGGTTAGAGACTCATTTAGCCATACCGGCCCCCATAGGCAACCGATTAACCTAAGAGTCGCTGCAGCTGTTGCAGCGTTGCCACGACGATGCTAAGACCCGTGGATTGCCGTGGTTGGGGCCTGATGCACTGCTCGACTTCCGGGTTGATACCTTTTTGCGTGGCTGCGAGGTATAGGTGGCCGATTGACGTCGCGCATCGCGGTGCGATGAAGCAGCGTGTGATACGGTCTGTTGCAGATTTGGCACAGACCTCTCGACTCACACTCTCGAGGCCTATGCGTCTACGATAGGCAGTTTAGATAGTGCCCATGTGCCTGGGCCACTTGCTGTCGTTGTAACGGTCGCATTCGTCTAAATATCCCACAGTGGTGCAGGCAATGTGGGCGCCGGCATAGGGGGCATCTTATACGAAGCCCGTCCGAGACCCGTGATGAACTATGCCTGTTGCAGATGCCGTTGCATGTGTTGTTGCCGGTGCTGTTGCAATGCAGCTCGGGGCTTTGGGGTAGGCCCGGTGCGTTGCACGCTGGTAGCCTGAACGGTTGACGTGGCTAACACTGGGGTATCTAGGTCCATGGTAATCTACTATGTATAAAGGAGATTGTTAATTATAAATCTGTCATACAATTAGATATGATCAATCGTGCCACGATATGTGGCATGAATGGGTCATCGTATTGATCGACCATTTGTATTAGTTTTCTTTGTTAATTGTTTACGGAATGTTGTTTTTAACGGTTGGTATTAGCGTGTTTCTCGTTATTTATTTAATTAGTTAATTGTATCGCGGGAACATCGGCTTGTTGTTTGCGGTTTGCGGTTTCGCGATCATCGGAGGTTAGCAGAAAGCATAGCTTCACGAGCGGTCTGGTTAGCTTTCCGTTTTGCGTACGGAGATCACCGACTCGTATGTGACCGTCGGAACCGTAGTGTAGCTTTTTTATCCGGCCAAGCCGCCACTCGGTAGGGGGAAGACAATAATCATGGATGAGGACGCAATCTCCAAGACGGTGAAATCTGATGGGTTTTCGAGAGTACTGTGAGTGGGCGTGAATTGAGAACGGCTTCAATTCGATTTAATAACGTTATGAACTCTCATAATTGAATTTGTAATTTTCAGCTACCCGTTTGAAATGGGATTTGAAGCTTTTTACAGCTGATTCCCATAAACCGCCCATATGAGGAGCGCTTGGGGGTATAAATTGCCAACTGATACCTTGAGGGGCGTTCTTTTATACGATATCGGGTGACACTTGTTTGAGAGAATCCACAAACTGATTTTCTGTGGCTCGTTGAGCTGCAATGAAGATTTTGCCATTATCGCTCATGATTTTCGAAGGGTAGCCACGTCGAGCGACGAAGCGAGCAAATGCCGCTAGAAAAGATTCCGTCGTCAGATTACTACATAGCTCAAGGTGTACTGCCTTTGCCGTGAAACATACAAAGACAGCTACATAGCCTTTCATGAGAGTGGGAGACCTTAACATGGACGCCATTACCTGAAAAGGCCCAGCAAAATCAACACGTTGTGGTGAAAGGCAGAGCAAAATTGCAGCGTTCAGGTGGAAGTGCTGCCATAATCTGCGTTTTCATCTTCTCTTTGTGTATAGTGCAAATCTTGCACGTAAAGATACACTTCTTGATTTGCGGCTTAAGGCGGGGGATATAATACTCCTGCCGCACCATGAGTTGCATGCGGCGATGTTCGGCGTGTAGCATTAAGATGTGGATCTAATTGAAGAATAATGTGGCAAATTGAGACCGCTCTGGAATTATTATGTGGCGTTCGTTGTATGTTAGACTTGAATAAGCAAGCCGACCATTGGCACGAAGAAGGCCTTTCGTGTCCAGAAATGGGTTTAGAACTAAGAGGGAGCTCTTTTTATCAATTGGTTTCGATTCTCTTAGTAGGGATATATCTATTCTGGGGCGATTAGGTTGCGCATGGGTGATTGTGGCCAAGAATCAAGATATTCTATCAACCATCGGGGGCCATTCCACCAGAGGGCCAGCCAAGTGGCTGGTCACACTGGGTCAAGTATTTGAAACGTTCGATTCGAAATATACGTCTTCCATGCATGTGGAGGTTTTTCTAACCAGGATAGTACAATTTCGGAATCGGACCACATGTATAGTTTGCATTTTGTCATGTTTAAATGCATTTGCACAATGACTACTAATTTGGAAAGTAGTAGTGCCCCACATAGCTCAAGTCGTGGTAGACTCAGCGTTTTTAAAGGAGCCGCTTTTGCTTTTGCTACTAATACGTGGCTTGTGGTCGTGGTGTCACTTTGCGTGCGCACATAGATAGTAGCGCAGTATGCCTTTTCAGAGGCGTCACAGAAGCCATGTAATTCGACTTTGTGTTCGGGGGAGTAGTTTACCCATCGTGGAATTTGTATCTGAGAAATATCATTCAGATTGTTTGCGAACTGGGACCATTATTCTAAGCGAAGAGGTTTCACTTGTTCGTCCCAGTCGGTTCCATCTAGCCATAATTTTTGTATTAAGATTTTCACTTGGATCATAATTGGCAAAAGCCATCCTGTGGGGTCGAAAATTTTCCCACCGAGGATAAAATCTGTCTTTTTGTTATGGCTGATAATGTGGATATGGACTCAGTCGTGTATTAGAACTGGTCCGATATCGCATTCCATTGGATGCCTAGGGTTCTTGTTGTACTTTCCTTTTCGAATATAAGGAAATTAGTGTCCAACAAATTTTCGTTTGGAATATTTTTGAATATATTTGGATGATTTGCCGTAATGTTTTTTAAAGGTTTATTACCTGTGACAAGGCCTCGTATGCTTGTGGAAGAGTGTGACTTCCAGACAGAATATCGTCAACATACGTTTGAGTTTTCAACACTTCAGTTGCCAGAGGAAATTTTGACTTTGTGTTGTCAGCCAATTCGTGGAGGGTTTGAATGGCTAGATATGGTGCACAGTTAACGCCAAAGGTAACTGTTTTTAATTTGAAGCCACGTAGAGGACTGGTGTGGGATCTTCGGAACATAACAAGTTGAAAGTATTGGTCGTCTTTGTGTACGACTATTTGCCGATACATTTTTTCAACTTCCCCATTGAATACGTATTTGAATATACGCCAATTTAATGCTTCTGATCATTAAATCTTGTTGGAGTGTGGGCCTCGTAAATAGGATGTTTTTTAGGGACTTCCCCGAACTAGTGGTTTTCGAGGCATTAAAGACAACTATTACTTTTGTTGTTTTTTTGTCTGGATTTACTACTGCGTGATGTGAGAGGTAAAAGGAGTAGTATTTGCCGTTGACGATTTTCTCACGTGGGTTTACTTCCTCCATATGATCTAAATGGAGGTATTCTTCTAACACACCATCATATTCTGATTTGAGTTCACCTTTTTTAGTAGGTTTCTTTCCATACTTAAAAACTGCTGTATTGCAGAGGTGCGAGAGTGACCTAAGGCGAGCGTGTTAGGAAATTGTTGCTTAAGTGGTAGTCGTACGACGTACCGACCATTTTCTGACCTATGTATTAGTTGTGGCTTTGCAAAAGTCCTCACAATACTGATCTTCAGAGGTTGTGACTGATATGGGGGGGAGTTCTTCTAATTCCCAAAATTTTCTCAATTGTGAATTGAAGTAATCGTTTGAGACTTCCTCAACTTGTGTTGTTATTGTTGTGACTGGTTCCGCACCTAGTCCACTTAGGACCCATCCGAAAATGGTATTTTGCACCACAAGAGTATTTGCAATTGTCTCAATACCTTCGAGTATTATAATATCTGTGGTATGAGATCGCTGTCTAATAGAAGACCTATTGTTGCAGTTTGGGTCTGCTAGCTTTAGGTGTGGAACCGTTTGCTAATGCTTGCTATTTATATGATAGCTGGGTAGCATGTCGGTTAATTGCGGTAAGACAATAGCTTCTACTTGTATGTGCTTATAAAGAGGGTAATGGGGCAGATTTTATTTGAGTTTTGAACAACTCTTCCGCCCATTCCCGTGATTTCAAAATTGGCCAGTTTGGTTGGCAACAGGCTACAGTTTTGTGCCCTAGACGCTATAAATGATCGTTGTGATCCTTGGTCTATTAAGGCTCTGAGTTTAAACAGTTCTTCTCGGTGTTCGATAGAGACAACTGCTGTGGGTAGTAGTGTCCTACTGTGATTTTTGATATGTAGCGTTTGGGTTTTTAACGCCTTTGAGCAGCATGGTCCTTCTTGGCAGTTTTCAGAATTTGTCGTTGCAACTAAACCTGTTGCTCTTTTTACATTCGCGCTGTGTGGAGGTGAGCTGCAATAATTTGTTATATGTAACAGGGAATGATGTCTTTTTTGGCAGTAAACGCAGTTTGTACAAAAGTGTTTCATTCTTACGAAATTGTTACGATCGCTAATATTAATTTTTTTTTAATTTATCGCAAGATTTGAGCTTGTGACCTCCTCTACAAAGTTCACATGACGTTTGTTTACATTGTCCGGATGTGAACGATTGATTCTTAAAAAGCTTCTATTTTAATTTTTGTGGCTACTTGCTTGGGGTCTATTGAAGCTTCTATTGAGGTCGTTTTGAACGTTTTTCGTTCTGACTAGTTTCTTATCTACCCTTTTTGCAATTTCATATTGGGTAATAGGAAATTCTTTAATTTGCTGCCACGTTGGGCACTTTCTTCGCGATGAGAGCGATTGCTCCCACAAAAGTAACGATTTTTCTGGTAATGCAGCTGTGCATATATTTACCAGACTGGGGTCCTAATTATCTGTGGGAATATTCTGTGTAAAACCGACAAACAATTTGAAAGAGTGGATTGAAGCTTTATCAATTCATCGCTTGTTTCTTAAGAATTTTTGAATAATATCGTCACTTGTTTGTCGACTAATATTCTCTCATTTTCGTAACGTGCTTTAAGAGCTTCCCATGCAAAGTTGAAATTTTCGTCATTGAGAGCAAACTGTTTGACTATTACCTCTGCTTGACCTTTTTTTTTTGTATCGGATGTGATACAGTTTTTGCGGTTGTGATAATTTTGGATGGTTTATGTACACGGCTGTAAACACGTCCCGGAAGGACGGCCACTGTTCATAACCACCATGAAATATATCTATGTCGCATACTGGCACTTTAAGGTGAATGCCTGAACTTGCCTCTTGGGCTTGTCTTTGTGGGAGCTCTACTCTCGGTTATAGAGTAGGTGCAATTGATTTGATTAGTTTTAGCTGATCAGAGATCATGGCTTTTGTCTCTTTATATTGGTCTAAGCAATTTTCGTATTTTGAGCAAGCCGAGGATTTAAAATTTTCTGGTAGTTCTGAGTGGTCAGATTCTACGATTGCGTCATATGCCGCTTGGAGACGTGTCATTTCTAATTCCGATTCAGAATTATCTTGAATCGGTGAAAATGAGAATCGAGTGGAGTCTCGAATTAGACTGTCACTCTCAGAAATAAATTTGGTGTATGAAACATCTTTCACTCTTTTTTGTTTTGTAGCACCTACCTTTGAGCGTGTAGCTCCTGCAGGTGTACACTAGAGTGGGTCGATTCCGGACTTTTTTCGATGCGGGATTTCTAATAGTGCAGAAAAGTTGCCTTAGTACTTCCTGATTCCAATGCAACTTTTTGTTTTGAGATCGGATTGCATCTTCAACCCCAACTCCGGCCTTGAAATTTCAGAAATTCGCCTAAAATCGTGAAATTGTCTACCCAGCGCCTGAAATACGCATCTCATGGCAAAATGTATAACACAAAAGTTATTTGTCACGTCATTTGCTACCGAAATGGTATTGTGATCATGGCCGTAGGGCGAACCGTTCCCGAGACACGCGCGAAAAGGCGGCGCGCCACAGCGCACGGTGAAAATTGTTGCAGCTCTCAGTTAACCTGTATTGGTCACCCAGAACCCACCGCGTGGAGGTGGCTGCTCTTCGGGTTCCTCTCAATAACAGCTTCTGATATTTTATAGAGATAAGCTTGGTCTGTGCTAAGCTGGGTCGGATTAATAACCTCAGAAGGTATCGGGTGATTTTTTAAGAGCTTGATAACTTTTTTTAAAAAAAAAACGCATAAAATTTGCAAATCTCATCGGTTCTTTATTTGAAACGTTAGATTGGTTCATGACATTTACTTTTTGAAGATAATTTCATTTAAATGTTGACCGCGGCTGCGTCTTAGGTGGTCCATTCGGAAAGTCCAATTTTGGGCAACTTTTTCGAGCATTTCGGCCGGAATAGCCCGAATTTCTTCGGAAATGTTGTCTACCAAAGCTGGAATAGTTGCTGGCTTATTTCTGTAGACTTTAGACTTGACGTAGCCCCACAAAAAATAGTCTAAAGGCGTTAAATCACATGATCTTGGTGGCCAACTTACGGGTCCATTTCTTGAGATGAATTGTTCTCCGAAGTTTTCCCTCAAAATGGCCATAGAATCGCGAGCTGTGTGGCATGTAGCGCCATCTTGTTGATGAGATTTTGCAAATTTTATGCGTTTTTTTTTTAAAAAAAGTTATCAAGCTCTTAAAAAATCACCCGATAATTGGCAGGATGGAAAACTTTACAATTTGACAACAGGCAACTTCTCACAATAAGGGAGCAGTTTACCTATGTCGCCAGAGAATGTATTTAGACTCTTTGACACACCATCTATGTGTTCGAAAAGAGCACGAAATGGAAGTTCGTTGAAATGTAGAATACAAACAACCCACTGTAATGGCCAACTTATTCTTTCTTCTAGTTTCCGAATGATTCCACCTTTCCAACCTGTGTTCGTGTTGGCGCCATCAGCACCGACAACTTCTAGATGTTCCACATCAACTGAATTGTCTTGTAAATGTTGCCATATAGCTTGCATCTCATCCTCAGCTGACCCGGAAGGAGAGGTGACGTGGCCAAAGTAATGACAACCAGGTTCCGCTATAAGAGAAATATGTTCCTCTTTGACAGTGTCGCGGTAGTACTTTTCACCTTCGCTGACTTGTGTAAGTATATTGTCTTTGCGGCCGTCAAAATACAGCCCATATGCAGAGTCAATACTTTCGGTGTATTGGAGCTTAACTCCAACACTTTTTTTTGCCCGACTAAACTTGCGTTTGTCAGTGACAAAGCTAGCCTGATCCTCTGTTATCAAACCTGCTTTTTTGGCATCCAGAAAAGCAGATGAAACAATCAAGGCCGCTGCTCTATCACTTACTCCCAATCTTTGGGATGCTAAAGCAGTGTGTTCTAATACTAGTGCGTTTTGTTTGGTTTTAGAGGATGGAAGAAAAAATTCATCATCAGCATCGTTTCTGGAAGAATCCATGTGCGACGCACCTACATTGTTGTCGTCTGTATGAGAGTCTGGCTGATCTGAATGGTCACGTGTTCTAGCTGATACTTTTCTGGTAAGTGTTGATGTTGAATGACGTTTTGAAAGCTTTTCTTTACGTTCATTTTTCTTTGTAATCCTTTTTGTTTCAGGTAGATCAACACTTCCAATACGACCAATTCTTCTGGTTCTCTGGTCCAAGAGAAATGGTTGTTCATTGATAGGAACTTTCCTTTCCTTTGGACAAGTGCAAGAAGAAAAATAAATGCATTTACAAGCAGCGATGTCAAATAATTTTCCGGCAGAAGAGACAAAGTCGTCTCAACCTATTGGGTTCCTTATAAACATTTGTTTAAGAGTCAGAAATTTCTTATGGTATGTGGTGAGCATTTGTACAACTCTGGTGTGTGAAACTATCGGAACAGATGACTTTTTGAAAGTATTTTCAACCTTTTTGCAACTATTTCTGTAACCTCTTTACTCCTAGGTTCATAGTTGTCGCCTCGGAGTCGCCCTATACGAAATCTTTCAAACTGATAACACAAAAGAACATCCTGGTAAGTAGGTAACTGGGACTCAGAGAGATTGTATGGATATATGCCAAACACAGGACATTTCTGTCTAAATTTAAATTTAGATACAGACATTTTGAGTTCTGTGTTCTGTTGAGAGAATATAAGGGATAGCACTCGGCGAAATCAACGACAAGAGTGAAGGAACTCGATGAAAAAATATTTTTGTCGAGACCAGTCCGAACGTGTCGTATGGCGCAGGGAAATGAATGTAAGTGCTAGAACTCGGCGAAATCACCGACAAGAGTGGAGGAACTCGATGAAAAAATATTTGTGTGGAGACCTATCCGAACGTGTCCTTTGGGGTAGGTGAATGAATGTGAGTGATAGCACTCGGCGAAATCAACGTCAAGAAGTGTGGCCGCAAGCCGATTTTCACCACGCGCTGTGGCGCGCCGCATTATCGCTCGTATCTCGGGAACAGTTCGTCCTACGGCCATGATCACTCATACCATTTCGGTAGCAAATGACGTGACAAATAACTTTTGTTTTATACATTTTGCCATGAGATGCGTATTTCAGCCGCTAGGTAGACAATATCACGATTTTAGGCGAATTTCCGAAATTTCAAGGCCGGAGTTGGGGTTGAAGATGCAATCCGATCTCAAAACAAAAAGTTGTATTGGAATCAGGAAGTACTAAGGCAACTTTTCTGCACTATTAGAAATCCCGAATCGAAAAAGTCCGGAATCGACCCACCCTAGTGTACACCGACTTTTTTCGTCTGACATCATTTTCGGAACTTTTAGTGACTGTATTGCTTCAAATTCTTTTGAATCTGAGCTCATTTAGAAAATGTTTTGAACTAATTTAAAATGTCTTAGTGTAAACTAAACTGGTAGATGTACAGAAATAGTTTTGTATATAATATAGAGAATAAAAAACTCTTTGTATGCAAGAGTTTCAAAGATAATCAATAAAACCTATGGCTTTTTGATAACCGAATTTTCAAAATATTTTCGTATATATACAGCCATTGTCAAATGTTATTACACATTTCTAAAATTTTTTGCGTTTCGGTAAGACTGCTTCAATTGTTGTTGTTGTTTTCAGTATAAAGCAGATTTGTTGTTGTTGGATGCAATAGAGTGTGTAGAAGAAACGAACAAAAATTCAAAGAAAATAACGGAATCACAAAAACAATACATTTGTTTGATGCATATTGGCGACAGAAGTTACTACACACATTTTATTCGTGTAAAGATCGTTAGTTTTTAGCTATCTTGTGAGTTAAGTAGGCTCATTTTACATGAATCTTGGAGAGGATTGCGCAAAAATTAATATTGTTAATTTAATCCACGAAAATGGTCAAAAGGAAGCATTTTAATATTGAAACACGATCCGAGATTGTGACCAAATTTGGGAACTTCGACTTCGGATCTGCTGAAAATTTATGGAATTTCGCGGAAAACTGTGTACAATTTAGTAAAAAAGAAGGACACTTGTGGGAATTTAGAAGATAAAAAGAAAAGTGGACGAAAACTCTTTATAGGCCAAAGGAAAAAAACAAGATTAATGTCCTTATGGCAAATCCAACAATAAGCCCCATTCGCCTTGCAGAAAATTCAGAGGAACTAATTGGGAAGAAAGTTAGTGAAACTACTTTACGTCGCAAGATGAAGAGCATAGAAATCAAGACCTATGTAGTTCGCAAAATAATCGACATAACTCCAAACAACAAAGCCAAACGCCTTGCCTTTGCTCGAGAGCATATTAATAAGCCCATAGAGTTCTGGCACAACGTTCTGTGGACTGACGACTCCTCTTTTAAGTTCCAGGGGTCTTTGGAAGAAAGTATATGCATCTACCGTCAACTCTCAAAAGCAAAGCACTACAGCCTCTAAACAGATTCGGTGTTGAAGAAGCTTTGAATCAATGCGGGTATATCGATGTGTTGAATGATCATGCATTTCTTTCAACAAATAGCCTGTTTCCAAGTTCCGACTGGATTCTGCAACAGGATAATGCTCCTTGCCATAAAGGATGGTTGATAACGAAGTTTTTAAATAAGGTAGATCAAGCTGTTCTTGCATGGCCCCCTCAAAGCCCGGACCTTAACATCATTGAAAATGTTTGGGGTTTCATGAAACAACAACGAGCAATTGATAAAAATCGAAAACAAAATGAGACTATTAAAGAAATTAAAAATATTTGGGCTAAACTCTTTCTTTTATCCACACCTTGATTGAG
>NW_024394490.1:0-5406 GCF_016617805.1 Bactrocera tryoni
TGACAACTCCAATAACATCAAAACGGTTAATTAGCATAAATATGTAAAGTTCATATTTTTACGCAACTTGATATTGATTGCTTAATGTGTATGTACTAAAAAATATTTTTTACACCTTTATATAAGATATTAAAGTTGTTCCAAATACATTGTCGTTATGGCTATACGACAACTCTATGACAACTCCAATAAAATCAAAACGGTTAATTAACAGAAATATTAAAAGTTCATATTTTTACGCAACGTTATATCGATTGCTTAATGTATATGTACTAAAAAATATTTTTTACACCTTTATATAAGATATTAAAGTTTTTCCAAATACATTGTCGTTAGGCTATACGACAACTCTATGACAACTCCAATAACTTCAAAAAGGCTACTTAGCATAAATATGTAAAGTCGATATTTTTACGCAACTTGATATCGATTGCTTAATGTGTATCTACTAAAAAATCGATTCTACACCTTAATATAAGGTTGTGGAATTGCTCCAAGTACAGTGTCGTTGTGACTATACGACAACTCTATGACAACTCCAATAGTATCAGAACGGCTAATTAGCATAAATATGTAAAGTTCATATTTTTACGCAACTTGATATCGATTGCTTAATGTGTGGGTTCCAAAAAATCAATTTTACACCTTAATATAAGATTGTAAAATTGTTCCAAATACACTGTTGTTATGGCTATGCGACAACTCTATGACAACTCCAATAACATCTAAACGGCTTATTAACAGAAATATGTAAAGTTCATATTTTTACGCAACTTGATATCGATTGCTTAATGTGTGTGTACCAAAAAACCAATTTTACACCTTAACATAAGATATTAAAGTTGTACCAAATACAGTGTCGTTAGGCTATACGAACACTCTATGACAACTCCAATAACTTCAAAAAGGCTAGTTAGCATAAATATGTAAAGTCGATATTTTTACGCAACTTGATATCGATTGCTTAATGTGTATCTACTAAAAAATCGATTCTACACCTTAATATAAGATTGTGGAATTGCTCCAAATACACTGTCGTTATGGCTATACGACAACTCTATGACAACTCCAATAACATCAAAACGGTTAATTAGCATAAATATGTAAAGTTCATATTTTTACGCAACTTGATATTGATTGCTTAATGTGTATGTACTAAAAAATATTTTTTACACCTTTATATAAGATATTAAAGTTGTTCCAAATACATTGTCGTTATGGCTATACGACAACTCTATGACAACTCCAATAAAATCAAAACGGTTAATTAGCAGAAATATTAAAAGTTCATATTTTTACGCAACGTTATATCGATTGCTTAATGTATATGTACTAAAAAATATTTTTTACACCTTTATATAAGATATTAAAGTTGTTTCAAATACATTGTCGTTAGGCTATACGACAACTCTATGACAACTCCAATAATTTCAAAAAGGTTAGTTAGCATAAATATGTAAAGTCGATATTTTTACGCAACTTGATATCGATTGCTTAATGTGCATCTACTAAAAAATCGATTCTACACCTTAATATAAGATTGTGGAATTGCTCCAAGTACAGTGTCGTTATGACTATACGACAACTCTATGACAACTCCAATAGCATCAGAACGGCTAATTAGCATAAATATGTAAAGTTCATATTTTTACGCAACTTGATATCGATTGCTTAATGTGTGGGTTCCAAAAAATCAATTTTACACCTTAATATAAGATTGTAAAATTGTTCCAAATACACTGTTGTTATGGCTATGCGACAACTCTATGACAACTCCAATAACATCTAAACGGCTTATTAACAGAAATATGTAAAGTTCATATTTTTACGCAACTTGACATCGATTGCTTAATTTGTGTGTACTTAAAAACCGTTTTTACACCTTAATATAGGATTGTGAAATTGCTCCAAATACACTGTCGTTATGGCTATACGACAACTCCAATAACATTAAAACGGCTAATTAGCATAAATATGTTAACTTAATATTTTTACGCAACTTGATATCGATGGCTATATGTATGTGTAATAAAAAATCTATTATACACCTTAACATAAGATATTAGAGTTGAACCAAATACATTGTCGTTATGGCTATTCGAAAACTCTATGACAACTCCAATAAAATCAAAACGATTAATTAACAGAAATACCAAAATTTCATATTTTTACGCAACTTGACATCGATTGCTTAATTTGTGTGTACTTAAAAATCGATTGTAAAATTGCTCCAAATACACTGTCGTTATGGCTATACGACAACTCCAATAACATCAAAACGGCTAATTAGCATAAATATGTAAAGTTCATATTTTTACGCAACTTGATATCGATTGCTTAATGTGAGTGTTCCAAAAAATCAATTTTACACCTTAATATAAGATTGTAAAATTGTTCAAAATACACTATTGTTATGGCTATGCGACAACTCTATGACAACTCTAATAACATCTAAACGGCTAATTAACAGAAATATGTAAACTTCATATTTTTACGCAACTTGACATCGACAGCTTAATTTGTGTGTACTTAAAAATCGGTTGTAAAATTGCTCCAAATACACTGTCGTTATGGCTATACGACAACTCCAATAACATCAAAATGGCTAATTAGCTAAATATGTAAAGTTCATATTTTTACGCAACTTGATATCGATTGCTTAATGTATATGTGCTAACAAATCAATTATACACCTTAACATAAGATATTAAAGTTGTACCAAATACGTGAAACCTCTATGTCATATTTTTACACAACTTGATTTCGATTGCTTAATGTATATGTACTAAAAAATCGATTTTACAAATTTATATAAGATATTGAAATTGCTTCAAATACACTCTCGTTATGGCTATACGACAATTCTATGGCAACTCCAATCGCATCAAAACGGCTAATTAGCACAAACATGTAAAGTTCATATTTTTACGCAACTTGGTATCGATTGCTTAATGTGTGTGTACCAAGAAATCAATATCGATTGCTTAATGTATATATCTTAAAAAATCTATTATGCACCTTAATATAAGATATTAAAGTTGCACCAAATACATGACAACTCTATGTCAAATTTTTACGCAACTTGATATCGATTGCTATGTATATGTACTAAAAAATCAATTTTACACCTTTATATAAGATATTTAAGTTGTTCCAAATACATTGCCGTTAGGCTATACGACAACTCTATGACAACTCCAATAACATCAAAACGGCTTATTAGCATAAATATGTCAAGTTCATATTTTTACGCAACTTGATATCGATTGCTTAATGTATATGTTATAAAAAATCGATTTTACAAATTAATATAAGATATTGAAATTGCTTCAAATACACTGTCGTTATGGCTATTCGAAAACTCTATGACAACTCCAATAAAATCAAAACGATTAATTAACAGAAATACCAAAATTTCATATTTTTACGCAACTTGACATCGACAGCTTAATTTGTGTGTACTTAAAAATCGGTTGTAAAATTGCTCCAAATACACTGTCGTTATGGCTATACGACAACTCCAATAACTTCAAAAAAGCTAATTAGCATAAATATGTAAAGTCGATATTTTTACGCAACTTGATATCGACTGCTTAATGTGTATCTACTAAAAAATCGATTCTACACCTTAATATAAGATTGTAAAATTGTTCCAAATACACTTTCGTTATGGCTAGGCGACAACTCTATGACAACTCCAATAACATCAAAACGGCTAACTAGCATATATATGTAAAGTTCATATTTTTACGCAACTTGGTATCGTTGCTTAATGTATATGTACTAACAAATCGATTATACACCTCAACATAAGATATTAAAGTTGTACCAAATACATTGTCGTTATAGCTATATGGAAAGCCTATGACAACTCCAATAATATCAAAACGGCTAATTAGCATAAGTATGTAAAGTTCATATTTTTACGCAACTTGATATCGATTGCTTAATGTATATGTACTAAAAAATTGATTATACACCTTGACATAAGATATTAAAGTTGTACCAAATGCATGACAACTCTATGTCATATTTTTACACAACTTGATTTCGATTGCTTAATGTATATGTACTAAAAAATCGATTTTATAAATTAATATAAGATGTTGAAATTGCTTCAAATACACTGTCGTTATGGCTATGCAACAATTCTATGGCAACTCCAGTCACATCAAAACGGCTAATTAGCATAAACATGTAAAGTTCATATTTTTATGCAACTTGATATCTATTGCTTAATGCGTATGTACCAAAAAAATCACTTCTATACCTTAATATAAGGTTGTGAAATTGCTCCAAATACACTGTCGTTATGGCTATACGACAACTCTGTGACAACTTCAATAACATCAAAACGGTTATTTAGCACAAACATGTGAAGTTCATATTTTTACGCAACTTGATATCGATTGCTTAAAGTGTGTGTACCACAAAATCAATTCTACACCTTAACATAAGATAATAAAGTTGTACCCAATACAATGTCGTTATGGCTATACGACAACTCTATGAAACCTCCAATAAAATCAAAACGGTTAATTAACAGAAATATAAAAAGTTCATATTTTTACGCAACTTTATATCGATTGCTTAATGTATATATCTTAAAAAATCAATTTTACACCTTTATATAAGATATTAAAGTTGTACCAAATACATGACAACTCTATGTCACATTTTTACGCAACTTGATATCGATTGCTTAATGAATATGTACCAAAAAATCATTTTACACCTTTATATAAGGTATTAAAGTTGTTAGAAATACATTGTCGTTAGGCTATACGACAACTCTATGACAACTCCAATAACTTCAAAAAGGCTAATTAGCATAAATATGTAAAGTCGATATTTTTACGCAACTTGATATAGATTGCTTAATGTGTGTGTACCAAAAAATCAATTTTACACCTTAATATAAGATTGTAAAATTGTTCCAAATACACTGTCGTTATGGCTATGCGACAACTCTATGACAACTCCAATAATATCAAAACGGCTAACTAGCAAAAATATGTAAAGTTCATATTTTCACACAACTTGATATAGATTGCTTAATGTATATATATTAAAAAATCCATTCTGCACCTTAATATAAGATATTAAAGTTGTACCAAATACATGACAACTCTATGTCACATTTTTACGCAACTTGATATCAATTGCTTAATGTGTATGTACCAAAAAATCAATTCTACACCTTAATATAAGATTGTGAAATAGCTCCAAATACACTATCGTTATGGGATTACAACAATCCTATGACAACTCCAATAACATCAAAACGGCTAATTAACCGAAATATGTAAAGTTCATTTTTTTACGCAACTTGGTATCGATTGCTTAACGTATATGTACTAAAAAATCGATTATACACCTCGACATAAGATATTAAAGTTGTACCAA
>NW_024394491.1:0-7336 GCF_016617805.1 Bactrocera tryoni
CTAAAGTAATTGACGTAGGTAGGTCAAAGCTATTGCATTAGTTAGTTAAGTCGAAGGGTTTCCAGAAAAACTAACACTCGCCCCATGAACTCTACCAGGGGCGTGGAAATAGTGTTCACAAAAATGTAGTTTTTGAGAAAAATCACATTTTTTTTAACTTTTTAAACGCTCTGGCGGCTAAAGTATTTGACCTAAGTGGGCCAAATAAATAGTGTTAGTTAGCTAAACGGTAGGGCTTCCAGGAAAACTAGCACCTGCCCCCTACACTTAACCTGGGCGTGTCAATAGTCTTCTAAAAAAATTTAGTTTTTTGAGAAAAATCACATTTTTTTTAATTTTGTAAACGCAATAGCGGCTAAGGTATTTGAGCTAGGTGGGTCAGATATATTGCATTAGTCAGCCATGTCGAAGAGCATCTAGGAAAACTAGGACTCGCCCCATGAACCCTACCAGGGGCGTGAGAATAGTGTTCATAAAAATTTGATTTTTTGAGAAAAATCACATTTGTTTTAAATTTTTAAACGCTTTAACGGCTAAAGTATTCGACCTGAGTGGATCAAATAAATTGCATTAGCTAGCTAAATCGAAGAGCTTCAAGGAAAACTAGCAATCGCCACGTAAACCGTACCAGGGGTTTGGCAATGGTGTTCACAAGAAATGTAGTTTTTTGAGAAAAATCACATTTGTTTTAATTTTTTAAACGCTATAGTGGCTAAAGTATTTGACGTATGTAGGTCAAAGCTATTGCATTAGTTAGTTAAGTCGAAGGGCTTCCAGAAAAGCTGACACTCGCCCCATGAACTCTACCAGGGGCGTGGAAATAGTGTTCACAAAAAATGTAGTTTTTGAGAAAAATCACATTTTTTTTAACTTTTTAAACGCTCTGGCGGCTAAAGTATTTGACCTAGGTGGGCCAAATAAATAGTGTTAGTCAGCTAAACGGTAGGGCTTCCAGGAAAACTAGCACCTGCCCTCTAAACTTAACCTGGGCGTGTCAATAGTCCTCTAAAAAAATTTAGTTTTTTGAGAAAAATCACATTTTTTTTAATTTTGTAAACGCAATAGCGGCTAAGGTATTGGACCTAGGTAAGTCAAATATATTGCATTAGTTAGCCATGTCGAAGGGTTTCCGGAAAAACTAGCACTCGCAACATGAACCCTACCAGGGGCGTGGCAATAGTGTTCGCAATAAATGTAGTGTTTTGAGAAAAATCACTTTTTTTGAACTTTTCTTTTGGACTTTGAAGGGCTTCCAGACAGACTAGCTTTTACCCCCTAAACCCTACCAGTGGCGTGGCATTAGTATTCACAAAAATGTAGTTTTTTAAGAAAAATCACATTTGTTTTAATTTTGTAAACGCCCTTGCGGCTAAAGTATTCGACCTAAGTGGATTAAATAAATTGTATTAGTTAGCTAAATTGAAGAGCTTCCAGGAAACCTAGCACTCGCCTCCTAAACTCTTCCACCGGTGCGGCAACAGTGTTCAAAAAAATTTAGTTTTTTGAGAAAAATCACATTTGTTTTAATTTTTTAAACGCTATAGTGGCTAAAGTATATGACATATGTAGGTCAAAGCTATTGCATTAGTTAGTTAAGTCGAAGGGCTTCCAGAAAAGCTGACACTCGCCCCATGAACTCTACCAGGGGTAAACGCCCTAGCGGCTAAAGTATTTGACCCAGGTGGGTCAAATATATTGCATTAGTTAGCCATTGGAAGGGCTTCCAGAAAAACTCGCGCTCGCCCCATGAACCCTACCAGGGGCGTGGCGATAGTGTTTACAAGAAATGTAGTTTTTTGAGAAAAATCGCATTTGCTTTAATTTTGTAAACGCCCTAGCGGCTAAGGTATTTGACCTAGGTCGGTCAGATATATTGCATTAGTTAGCCATGTCGAAAAGCTTCCAGAAAACTAGCACTCGCAACATGAACCCTACCAGGGGCGTGGCAATAGCGTTCACAATAAATGTAGTTTTGTGAGAAAAATCACTTTTTTTTAACTTTTAAACGCTCTAGCGGCTTAAGTATTTAACCTAGGTGGGTCAAATATAGTGCATTAGTTAGCCATGTCAAAGGGCTTCCAGAAATACTAGGACTCGCCCCATGAACCCTACCAGGGGCGTGGCGATAGTGTTCACAAGAAATGTAGGTTTTTGAGAAAAATCACATTTTTTTCAAATTTGTAAACGATCTAGCGGCTAAGGTATTTGACCTAGGTAAGTCAAATATATTGCATTAGTTAGCTAAGTCGAAGGGCTTCCAGAGTAGTTTTTTGAGAAAAATCACATTTTTTTTAATTTTGTAAACGCCCTAGCGTCAGATATATTGCATTATTTAGCCACGTCGAAGAGCTTCCAAAACAACTAGCACTCGCAACATGAGCCCTACCAGGGGCGTGGCAATTGTGTTCACAAAAATGTAGTTTTTTGAGAAAAATCACATTTTTTTTAACTTTTAAACGCTCTAGCGGCTAAAGAATTTACCTAGGTGGGCCAAATAAATTGCGTTAGTTAGCCATGTCGAAGAGCTTCCAGAAAAACTAGCAGTCGCAACATGAACCCTACCAGGGGCGTGGCAATAGTGTTCGCAATAAACGTAGTTTTTTGAGATAAATGACTTTTTTTAACTTTTATACGCTCTGGCGGCTAAAGTATTTGACCTAGGTGGGTGAGATATATTGCATTAGTTAGCCATGTCGAAGAGCATCCAGAGCTACTAGCACTCGCCCCATGAACCCTACTAGGGGAGTGACGATAGTGTTCACAAGAAATGTAGGTTTTTGAGAAAAATCACATTTTTTTCAAATTTGTAAACGCCCTAGCGGCTAAGGTATTTGACCTGGGTAAGTCAAATATATTGCAATAGTTAGCTACGTCGAAGAGATTCCAGGAAAACTGGCATTCGCCCCATGAACCCTACCAGGGGTGTGGCGATAGTGTTCACAAGAAATGTAGTTTTTTGAGAAAAATCACATTTTTTTTAATTTTGTAAACGCTCTTGCGGCTAAAGTATTCGACCTAAGTGGATTAAATAAATTGAAGAGCTTCCAGGAAACCTAGCACTCACCTCCTAAACCCTAACACCGGTGCGGCAACAGTGTTAAAAGAATGGAGTTTTTAAAAAATCACATTTTTTTTAACATTTTAAGCGCTCTAGCTAACCCAGCGGCGTGGCAATAGTGTTCGCAATAAATGTAGTTTTTTGAGATAAATCACTTTTTTTAACTTTTATACGCTCTGGCGGCTAAAGTATTTGGCCTAGGTGGGCCAAATAAATTGCGCTATTTAGCTAAATGGTAGGGCTTCCAGGAAAACTAGCACCTGCCTACTAAACCTGACCAGGGGCGTGAGAATAGTGTTCACAAAAATTTAACTTTTTGAGAAAAATCACATTATTTTTAATTTTTAAACGCTTTAACGGCTAAAGTATTCGACCTAAGTGGATCAAATAAATTGCATTAGTTAGATAAGTCGAAGGGCTTCCATAAAAACTAACACTCGCCCTACGAACTCTACCAGGGGCGTGGCAATAGTGCTCACAAGAAATGTAGTTTTTGAGAAAAATCACTCTTTTTTTAAGTTTTTAAACGCTCTAGCGGCTAAAGTATTTGACCTAGGTGGGCCAAATAAATAGTGTTAGTTAGCCAAACGGTAGGGCTTCAAGGAAAACTAGCACCTGCCCCCTAAACTTAACCAGGGCGTGTCAATAGCCTTCTAAAAAAATTTAGTTTTTTGAGAAAAATCACATTTTTTTTAATTTTGTAATCGCAATAGCGGCTAAAGTATTTGACATATGTAGGTGGGTCAAATTTATTGCATTAGTTAGCCATTTCGAAGGGCTTCCAGAAAAACTAACACTCGCCCTACGAACTCTACCAGGGGCGTGGCAATAGTGTTCACAAAAATGTAGTTTTTGAGAAAAATCACTTTTTTAAAATTTTATACGCTCTGGCGGCTAAAGTATTTAACCTAGGTGGGTCAAATATATTGCATTAGTTAGCTAAGTCGAAGGGCTTCCAAAAAACTAGCTTTTACCCCCCAACCCCTACCAGGCGCGTGGCAATAGTGTTCACAAAAATGTAGCTTTTTGAGAAAAATCACATTTTTTTTAATTTTGTAAACGCTCTTGCGGCTAAAGTGTTCGACCTAAGTGGATTAAATAAATTGTATTAGTTAGCTAAATTGAAGAGCCTCCAGGAAACCTAGCACTCGCCTCCTAAACCCTACCACCGGTGCGGCAACAGTGTTCAAAAAAATGTAGTTTTTTGAGAAAAATCACATTTTTTTTAACATTTTAAACGCTCTAGCGGCTAAAGTATTTGGCCTAGGTGGGCCAAATAAATTGCGCTAGTTAGCTAAATGGTAGGGCTTCCAGGAAAACTAGAACCTGCCCCTTAACCCTACCAGGGGCGTGAGAATAGTGTTCACAAAAATTTAATTTTTTGAGAAAAATCACATTTTTTTAATTTTTTAAACGCTTTACCGGCTAAAGTATTCGACCTGATTGGATCAAATAAATTGCATTAGCTAGCTAAGTCGAAGAGCTTCAAGAAAAACTAGCAATCGCCTCCTAAACCGTACCAGGGATGTGGCAATGGTGTGCACAAGAAATGTAGTTTTTTGAGAAAAATCACACTTGTTTTAATTTTTTAAACGCTATAGCGGCTAAAGTATTTGACGAAAGTAGGTCAAAGCTATTGCATTAGTTAGTTAAGTCGAAGGGCTTCTAGAAAAACTAACACTCGCCCCATGAACTCTACCAGGGGCGTGGCAATAGTGTTCACAAAAATGTAGTTTTTGAGAAAAATCACTTTTTTCAAATTTTATAGGCTCTGGCGGCTAAAGTATTTAAACTAGGTGGGTCAACTATATTGCATTAGTTAGCCATGTCGAAGAGCTTCCAGGAAAACTAGCACTCGCCCCAGGAACCCTCCCACCGGCGTGGCAACAGTGTTCACAAGAAATATAGTTTTTTGAGAAAAATCACAATTGTTTTAATTTTTTAAACGCTATAGCGGCTAAAGTATTTGACGTAAGTAGGTCAAATATATTGCATTAGTTAGCCATGTCGAAGGGCTTCCAGGAAAACTAGCATTCCTCCCATGAGCTGTATCAGGGGGGTGGCGATAGTGTTCACAAGAAATGTAGTTTTTTGAGAAAAATCGCATTTGTTTTGATATTTTAAACGCTATAGCGGCTAAAGTATTTGACGTAGGTAGGTCAAAGCTATTGCATTAGTTAGTTAAGTCGAAGGGCTTCTAGAAAAACTAACACTCGCCCTACGAACTCTACCAGGGGCGTGGCAATAGTGTTCACAAAAATGTAGTTTTTGAGAAAAATCACTTTTTTCAAATTTTATAGGCTCTGGCGGCTAAAGTATTTAAACTAGGTGGGTCAACTATATTGCATTAGTTAGCCATGTCGAAGAGCTTCCAGGAAAACTAGCACTCGCCCCAGGAACCCTCCCACCGGCGTGGCAACAGTGTTCACAAGAAATATAGTTTTTTGAGAAAAATCACATTTGTTTTAATTTTTTAAACGCTATAGCGGCTAAAGTATTTGACGTAAGTAGGTCAAATATATTGCATTAGTTAGCCATGTCGAAGGGCTTCCAGGAAGACTAACACTCGCCCTACGAACCCTACCAGGGGCGTGGCGCTAGTGTTCACAAGAAATGTAGGTTTTTGAGAAAAATCACATTTTTTTCAAATTTGTAAACGATCTAGCGGCTAAGGTATTTGACCTAGGTAAGTCAAATATATTGCATTAGTTAGCTAAGTCGAAGGGCTTCTAGACAGACTAGATTTTAGCCCCTAAACCCTACCAGTAGCGTGGCCTTAGTGTTCACAAAAATGTAGTTTTTTGAGAAAAATCACATTTTTTTTAATTTTGTAAACGCTTTGCGGCTAAAGTGTTCGATCTAAGTGGATTAAATAAATTGTTTTAGTTAGCTAAATCGAAGAGCTTCCAGGAAACCTAGCACTCGCCTCCTAAACCCTACCACCGGTGCGGCAACAATGTTCAAAAAAATGTAGTTTTTTGAGAAAAATCACATTTTTTTTACATTTTAAACGCTCTAGCGGCTAAAGTATTTGGCGTAGGTGGGCCAAATAAATTGCGCTAGTTAGCTAAATGGTAGGGCTTCCAGGAAAACTACCACCTGCCCCCTAAACCCTACCAGGGGCGTGAGAATAGTGTTCACAAAAATTTGATTTTTTGAGAAAATCACATTTTTTTTTAACTTTTTAAACGGTTTAGCGGCTAAAGTATTTAACCTAGGGGGGTCAAATATATTGCTTGAAGAGCTTCAAGAAAAACTGGCACTCGCCCCCATGAACAATACCAGGGGCGTGGCAATAGTGTTCACCAGAAATGTAGTTTTTTGAGAAAAATCACATTTGTTTTAATTTTGTAAACGCTTTAGCGGCTAAAGTATTCGACCTGAGTGGATCAAATAAATTGCATTGTCTAGCTAAATCGAAGAGCTTCAAGGAAAACTAGCAATCGCCACGTAAACCGTACCAGGGGTGTGGCAATGGTGTTCACAAGAAATGTAGTTTTTTGAGAAAAATCACATTTGTTTTAATTTTTTAAACGCTATAGCGGCTTAAGTATTTAACCTAGGTGGGTCAGATATATTGCGTTAGTTAGCCCTGTCGAAGAGTTTCCAGGAAATCTGGCACTCGCCCCATGAACCCTACCAGGGGCGTGAGAATAGTGTTCACAAAAATTTGATTTTTTGAGAAAAATCACATTTTTTTTAATTTTTTAAACGATTTGACGGCTAAAGTGTTCGACCTGAGTGGATCAAATAAATTGCATTAGCTAGCTAAATCGAAGAGCTTCAAGGAAAACTAGCAATCGCCACGTAAACCGTACCAGGGGTGTGGCAATAGTGTTCACAAAAATGTAATTTTCTGAGAAAAATCACATTTGTTTTAATTTTGTAAGCGCCCTAGCGGCTAAGGTATTTGACCTAGGTGGGCCAATTATATTGCGTTAGTTAGCCATGTCGAAGAGCTTCCAGAAAAACTAGCACTCGCCCCATGAACCCTACCAGGGGCGTGGCAATAGTGTTCACAAAAAATTTAGTTTCAGAGAAAATCACATTTTTTTTAACTTTTTAAACGGTTTAGCGGCTAAAGTATTTATTCTAGGGGGGTCAAATATATTGCATTGGTTAGCTATGTCGAAGAACTTCCAGGAAAACTAGCACTTGCCCCCTAAACCCTACCAGGGGCGTGGCAATAGTGTTCACAAAAAATGTAGTTTTTGAGAAAAATCACATCTTTTTAAACTTTTTAAACGCTTTAGCGGCTAAAGTATTTAAGCTAGGTGG
>NW_024394492.1:0-5919 GCF_016617805.1 Bactrocera tryoni
TGGAGCATTAACTAGTAATAAATACTCTCAATAATAAGTAGCATATTGAATAATAGGTAGTAAATTGAGCAACGACTATTGCTTTGAGTACTTTGCGAAAAAAGTAATTTTGAGCACTTAGCAATACTATGACTAATCAGTAGTGAGTAATTAGTAGTAAAATTAATAATTATTAGAACATTGAGCAATGAGGCGTACTTTATGTAAGTAATATTTGGAACATTTAGTAATAAGAAGAATGCCTAATAATAAATATTATTACGAATATTGAGCAGAATATTGCGAAGTAAGAATAACTTTGAGTAATGTGTGTATAAATATTGAACAATGAGTAGTATACTGAGTAAGGAACTGTGCTTTTAGCAATGAGTGGTACTTTGGGTTATAAATGGTATGAGTAGTGAGTAGGGTTTTGTGTAGTGAGTAGTACTTTCAGCAATTACTAGCACATTGGGTAATGAGTAGTAAATATAGTAATTAATATTACTTTTAGTAATTAGTGTTACGTCATGCAATGATCAGTTCTGCAAAGTATTTAAAACTGCAAACTCTTAATCTGAGCTTCTCTGATAACTGTGTAACTCTTAATAAATACTTAAGATATTGAATACGTCAAAGTACTCATATAAAAGAAGTTAGATAGGTAGAGTGGCTCTCTCACGACGCACCTAGGCCTTAGGAGGCCAACTGTGTTGCCACCCTTACTCACCGGGACCGTGTCCCCGTACTCTATTGGCTACTCTATGAACTATATGAACTAACTATCATGAAAAGTTTAATCTGCCCACATTCCGAGACGTCTTCTAGAAACTCGTGACCTATAGTTGCGATTATTTCAATTAAGTTATTGAAAAACCTTAAATATTCTTTAAAATTATTGATGTTGTTTCAGTGTTTCCTAGCCTTTTTTCAATTCTGAGTACTTTTTCGGTGTTTTCTGTGCTTTTGGGTACTGAGCACCTTGGTACCTAGGGTACTTCTTCTATATTTTATTGTTTAAATATCTTTATACCCTCTTTGTGCTCAAATTACAAATATTTACATCATTTCTTCACCACTTTTTGCATACCATTAAAATTACTTTATTTTTTATTCGTTCTGTTTGCAAAAGCAACGAGTAAGAGAACGCTTCGTTCAAACTTCACGTCACATGTGCGCAGCGCAAGCACACGAGTAAAGGATAATTTAATTTTTGCTTTGAGTAAATTGCATTCCATTACAAAATATTTAAAAAAGTTTGCAAATGCAAGCAACACTTAATGCACTGCTGCGAAGGAAACAGCTTTGGCATGCCAACGCTTTTTCGTCTCTCACAAATGCACGTACAAGCATGGACGTGTGTATATTCCGCAGCTGTGTCTTAGCTTAATTCACTTCTTCTGTAAAGTCTACTCCCTCCTACTACTCTTCCGGCATGAAAGAAATTTGCTTGTTGCTGTCATTGTTGTTCTCTCTTATCATTTTTCTTGCATTTCTCGTTTGTCTGAGAATGTGTGCGCAACGTTGTTGCATGCAACATGTTGTTTGTTTTATGGCAGCAACATGCGGTCTACTTTGTTTCGAAAATGAAAAACAATTCGCTGCGTGTGTGTGAGTGAATCATTTGCCTTGCTTTTGCACTCATCTGTGCAATAAAATGCACTTTATTCCGCAAATGCTGTCTCTAGGACGCAAAAACAACGACAAAAGCAATAGCGAATGCATTAGCCTTGCATGCCACAAGCACGTAAAAGTTCGCACTTCTTGTGCCCGCTGGAAACAGCTGGGAAAACGCAACTCTATTTAAGACCTAGCGCTTGTACTTACACATACTACATACACATAACCGTTAGAATGACTGTTTTCTTAAAAAAATTTAAATTTATATGACTCAAAAGCATAGAGACATCATGAAGACTTCTTCATCATTTTGCAACCAGGTCTAACCTAATCTAAATATCGTTCAGAAAAATTACAAAGGACATCATCTTTAACCTCTTAGAAAGTCATAAGGCTCAAAGTAAAGTTATATAGTATAAAATCGGGTTGGTGACTTTCTTAGTCATGATGGAGATCCCTCCTGTATCGCTGACTACCTATTTTTGATAATGACAGTCTATTCTATTTATACAACACTGCGCTGTCTTAACAAGTCCTTAGGATTCAGTCTGTAAAACCACGAAACACCGGCGTTCTTTATCCAGTTAACATATGCTCCAGGCTCGAGGAGCAGACCGGAAGTGTATTTTCTGTTGAACATGATTGATTGGTTAAAATATAAGCTGAAATGTCACTGATTTTCAATCATATACTCTTCGATGACACACTTGGTTTGGTATATTTTAGTATTTTCTACCACCTTTACAACACAATTTCCTTTAGATTGCAAGGATGGGCGCCATGAAAGATTCCTCCACCGGTCCTAGTGTTTTAAAAAGAGATTTTATGGATATACAGATATGTAGAATCGATGATTAACAGTCAGAGATCTTATGTCATCGTTGGAATATCGCAAGGATTAGTGAAAATCATTTTGAAAGACCATTTGGTCCTAAGAAAAGTGAAAGCACAATAGGTTACAGAATTACTCTTTTTTTCGAAAAACAGCGTGGCGTTAACGTCTGTAAAACAATGCTTTCCGACTACCAGAATATCATGAAACGTATTATTACTGGCGACTAATCTTGAGTCTATGCTTACAACCCGGAAACAGATGATCAACCGGCCGAATATCGTGGCAAAGGTGAGCCGAAGTCGAAAAAACCACTTCAAAGCAGCTCAAAAATCAAAGTTACGTTGACAGTTTTTTACGATTATCGAGTTGTGGTGCACTCTGAATGCCTTCCGACCAGCCAAACTGTCAACAGGGAATACTATTTGAGTGTTATGCGCCGTTTGCACGAAGCAATTCGTAAAAAGAGACTGGAATTATGGGTCGACAACTTTTGGGTTTTGCGCCACAATAATGCACTATTGAATATTGCATTGATTCCTCTTGAGTTTTTCGCCAAATTTTCAACCAATATCGAAGAATAAACAAAGTCCTACTATTTTTCACTCATAGCCTAGTGATTTAAACCCGAAGCGTTTTGTGGTCTGCCTACCACCTAGCCAGTCTGAAAGTGCTTTTATGATATACTTTGTAGTACGTATAGTTTAAAGAGCTGAAGTTTTCCAGTGGCAAGTGGTAATTGAAGGGCTAAATGATCTCGAACAATAAGTCTCTTATCATATTCTTATGCCGTTGGATATTATGTTAAGTCAAAGGCACTAATTGCCACCGGGCCAACATAAATGTTAATAGGTTTGTCGGTCAAATCAGCTACACATTTAATAATCATCTGTCCAACGCAAAATCTTGACTTCAAAGACCTCGAAGGATTGAAAAAACTATATATGAAATATGGGAGCATGGAAGTAAAGTGCATTAAGTAAGTTAAGCATTTATGTGATATGCTTTTTAAGTGAAGTCCAGCATAAACAGGCAGAAGTTTTTGGAATATAAGATAATTTTACTAGAAGGTAAAAGCGCTAACCTGGTTTTTCGAGATATTCGCTGACAATATGTGGCGATTTTAATATATGTACCGCTCTCTTGCACTCAATTCTGTAGTGGGAAAATTAGTTCGGTGGAGCTGGGTTTCACACAATATGTCTAAAAGAATGTTTGAAACATGGCGAAAGAAAAGATTCACAGAACATATTTTTAAAAGACAAGTCTACCTTAGTTTCACTAAAAAAAAAAAAACAAACAAAATCATCGAATCAATGCTACGACCACCCAGTGCTTAACTGGCCCCAGAGGAAGTGACTGATTAACAGTTTTTACCGAGAGTGAGCTAAGTTGTCACTGACATTCCACAGCCTGACTTGGTGCATATCGCGTTCTAAGTCTCTAAAAGCGCAATAAGAAGAAATAAAGTGAAATAAAATAACTGTAATACAATAATATTCCTGCGGCTGCCGAGAGCTAACGAACAGCTGTAAAAAGAGATTTAGCGCAATGATCATTTCGTTAGTGGAAAAATAAACTCAAGCAAATGCAATAATGCTGGTCAAATGAAAAAGCGGACAAAGAAATATAACGGAAAAAACTTTGTCGGGTTTGCCACAGCATGCCGCGTAAACAAATGGGATTACAATAAGTACGGATTAACAGAGTGAAATAAATAATTAGCAATATTAAGAGACTAAAAAACAAAAAGAGCTTGCAAACGAGAACAAATTTATTGAAACATTGAAAAATAGAGCGAAGGCCGACTGGTCAGTTTGAACAGACTTACTGTTAGCGAAGATACTACAAAATTGCGGAAAAGAAATATTTCGAAAAAGTTTTCAGGGATCTCGAGATGTGAGAGAAGAGTTTATCAAAATATGTTGGAATCGGAACTAACCCGCATGTTTAACTTGTCAAGTACTAACAGCTCGGTCTATCACTCCTCATAATTATATTTTTCTGTCGCTAAGGGACTTGAAAGATTTGAATGAGTTGATCACCCATGCCAGGTAACTTTCAAAGGCTTGGAAAGGATGCGCAGTCCGTCCCAGACACTCCGAGAGGTGCCCAGAAAGTGAGCGTTCAAGAGCAGCTTGAAAGCGTCCTGGCTGCTCAAAGTCCATTATCCGTTCCCATAAGGACAACAAGGGACGATGGATAGTCGTACTCTCAAAAGTAGTTCGGTCGAGGTCCATTTTGACACAATCTTGAACGCTTCCAAACACATATTTTCATACACACAATACCTATTTTCTTATTATTTTCTCGGAACTTTTAAATTTTTTTGCTCTTATTGATTTCTGGCCTCTCCAAGCATCAGTCACGTCACACTTCAACTACTTTTAAGCCGACCTTCTACTTCCTTGGTAATTGTTGGTTGCATAACACTTATTTGCGGCGCTTACATAGAACTACACTTGCTGTTGTTTATATGTAGCTGCTGTTGTTGTTGTTGCAACATAGCTGCCTCATATTCCACCACTGCCATATTTCTCACTTTTGTTGCCTTCGCTATTACACTTTACGACAGGTTAATAGCCAAAGTCAACAAGGCAATGACTGAGCTCCAAACAACTTAAGTCCACTGAACTTGGCATAAAGGGTGTGGACAACTACATACAAGCTGGCCACTATGCTGGGCGCCGAAGAGGTTTATATGCGTGCCTCTGCGAAGAGCACTAAGATGGACAGTCGGAGGCAAGGACGTAATCACGTGCTTACATATCTACGGGTAAATGCATCACTGCAGATGTATGTATGTATGTAGTTGTAGTGTTTGCAAGAAAATGAAGAACAAGCCGCGGTTAAGTATTGGCAAGGAAGCGTCGTTCATCTTATGCAACCTGCATACCACTTATGGGATTATAAGCGAACAGAGCATGTTCTGTATGGGGTAATATAGCTTTGTATGCTTGTAGACGCGTGAATAGAACTAACCCACGCAAGAACCACAATCGGAAATATACGAAATCAATGGATAGATGAGCCATCAAAACCAATATAAGAATAATGAAGTCTATTCTTTTCTATAGCGGCATATTTTTTATACCCTGAACAGGCTATTTTAAGTTTGTAATACCCAAAAGGCGATACCGGAGACCCTATAAAATATATAGATAAATGATTAGCCCAACGAGATGTGTCGATTTAGCCATGACCTGTGTTTGTTCTGTCGGTCCGTCAGTATACGATGTACGAATAATAGTCTCTCAGTTTTTGAGATATCGTCCTAAAATTTGCATTTTTTTATTATCTTCTCACCAAAAATTTGTCGGAACCACTAATATCGAACAACTATTGCATATAGCTGTCATATCAACTGACCGATCCAACTCAAGTTTTTGTATAGAAAACTTTTGGTTTTTGGAAATATATATATAATATATGTAGCTGCTATTTGCAGCCGAAGTAGTCGTTTTTTTCTTGTTTCTTAAAGCATTGCC
>NW_024394493.1:0-3939 GCF_016617805.1 Bactrocera tryoni
TTTTATTTTTATGCTCTTGCAACCAGTTGCTACAAAATATTATGGTTCTGTTCATCTAACGTTTGTACGTATCACCCAAAACTGATCGAGATAGACCCATTTCATGCCCGATGTTGCCTATAGGCAACGATTACATATATCCTTTTAAGTCCCGTTATAACAATTTTTTTGACGCGGTGTATTGTTTTCGTAGAGTGAAATTGAAAAGATTGCGAAAAAAGACGTTTACGTAAAAAGTGTTTAACAAAAATTAAAAAAGCTGTTTTATTGTAAAACAAAAGGAACAACATAAATAAATAAAGGTAATATGGCTATTGAAAATAAAAATAAATCATTGAAAAGTGTTAGAACCAGGACACTAAAAACTCTGAAATTTTTATCACTTCATACTTGAGTTAAGACTAACATATATCTGTCCAAAGAAATGTTTTAGCTCCGCCCATTTTAATTCGGGCATGAAAGAGATATAGAAAAGTTGAAATCCGTTTGACTTTCTCTCTGTCCGTCCATCCGCTCAAGCTGTAACTTTAGAAAAATATGAGATGTCTTGATGAAACTTGGTATGTAAGTTCCCTTGTGTTTATTTCGTTCTTTTCAGCCACCACTTACCTCGTCACTAGAGATTTCACCAAAATAGTCCTGGATGGCAGTGCCTGTGAGCCTGAGCAACTTTCTGCCGTTGCATGGACTGCATGCTGCGAAAAATGCTACAATGTTGTAGCCGGTGTGGGCACCGACATAGGAGGCATCGGCTGCGCTTAGGATCCGCTACGGGTGCTGAGGACGGTGGGAGTGATCGGGTGCCATTACGAGGAGCGGTTGCAGTGGCGGTTGCCGCTGGGGTTCCTGGCTCTGGAGTTGTCCCAGGACGCGGCAGGATTATAGTTGACCTCGGTTTTGGTTATTTTATTTACGTTGCGGTGGTATCGGCGGTTTTTTCGTTATTTGCGATTTCGTTAATATATTGTAGAAAACTTAGTTTCACGGGCGATCTTTTTAATATGCCGCTTTGAGTGGGGAGATCAACGTCTCGTACATGACCGGCGGGACCTTAGTGTAGTTTTTCTGCGCGGTCAAGCCGCCATTCGGTGTGGGTGTTAAATTTGTAGTTTAAAGCTACTTTTTCGAAGTGGGATTTAAAGCCTTTTACCGCTGATTCCCATAAACCACCCATATGAGGAGCGCTTGGGGGTATAAATTGCCAATTAATACCTTTGGGGGCATACATTTATACTTTCTCTCTTTTTCAGTGGCTCTTTTGTTTCCAATGAAAGGTTTTCCATTATCGCTCATCAGTTTTGATGGGACGCCGCGTCGTCCGACGAAGCGAGCAAACGCCGCGAGAAAAGCCTCCTTTGTTAGATTGGCACGCAGCTCTAGGTGCACTGGTTTTGTCGTAAAACAGATAAAGACAGCCACATAGCCCTTCATTAGAGTAGCAAGGACGCCTTTATCTGAAAAGGACCAGCAATATCGACACATGTAATGGTGAAAAGCAGAGCGAAGCCGAAGCGTTCCGGTGGAAGTGCTACCATAATCTGTGTTCGCAAATTCTGCTTGTGTGCAAATCTTACGCTTGAAAATGCATTTCTTTATTTGGGGCTTAAGATGGGGAATATAGAACTCTTGGTGGACTTTGATTCTCTTAATAATGAGATATCGCCGCTGAAGCGCATTTGAGTGGATGCGATTAGTGCGACCTTTGTCTTTTGGAGTTCTACGTGCATTGGGGAAATTCTGGGTGAATTCCTTTAACTTTATTTTTGAGTCGCTCTATGAACTTTAGCATATAGGCGATAACTCGAAAGGCACGAGGGAACGATGAAAATCGCTCCAGGATGTCACTATCATCCAATGTTGCGTGGAAGCAGTTAATTTTTCGACTTTCTGGGGCATCTATATTGCGCATGGGCCGTTTTGGCCAAGAATCGGGGGAGAGGGTGGTGTTGGCAGGGTGCAGCGGCTTGCACCCTCTTGTACCTAAATCGGCAGAATTGTCAGCACTGGCTACATGTCGCCAAGTGGCTGACCCCACTAGGTCAAGTATTTGTGACGTCAGATAAGATATGTACGTCTTCCATGCGTGTGGTGGTTTTTCCAACCAGGCTAGAACTATTTCAGAATTGGAACAGAGATGCAATCTGTATTTCTTCGTGTTTAAGTGGGTCTGCGCTATGGGAACTAATTTTGCGAGTAGTAGGGCGCCACAGACCTCAAGTCGAGGTAGACTTAGCTTTTTTAAAGGAACCACCTTAGCCTTTGCTCCTAATAAGTGGCTCATGGTCGCACAATTTCTTTGTGTGTGCTCATAGATAATGGTACAGTATGCCCTCTCTTCGCGAACTGCTACCATTTTTCAAAACGAGGTGGTTTTACTTGTTCCGGTCGGTCCCATCTGGCCATAATTCTTGTATCAGGATTTTGGCTTGTATCATAATTGGCGAAAGCCATCCTGCAGTGTCGAAGCAATTTGCCACAGAGGATAGAATTTGGCGTCTCGTAATGGCGGATAATGGAGATATTGACTCCGTAGTGTATAAAAACTGGTCAGATATCGCATTCCATTGAATCCCCAGAATCTTTGTTGTACTTTTTATCATCTCTTTCTGCGATGTCATACTGGTTAGTTGGGAAATCTTTAATTTGCTGCCATGTGGGGCATTTTTGCTTGATGAGAGAGATTGGATGGTTTATGTAATCGGCTATGAACATGCCCTTCCGGACGACCATTGTTCATAACCACCATGAAATATTTCAGTGTAACATGCGGGCATCTTGAGGTGGATACCCGAACTTGCCTCTTGATTTTGAATTTGTGCTAGCTTTACTCTCGGAGGTGGAGTGGATTTAATTGCCTTAATTAATTTTAACTGCTCAAATACCATTGCTTTTGCATCTTCAAACTGATCTAAGCAGTTTTCATATTTGAGTTAAACAGAAATAAATGAAAGTGAAAATAAATCTAAGTGAAATAAATCTAAAGTCTGTGCTTTTCATTGAAAGGAAAACATTTTACTAATTCTTTTTAGCCAGGTTGTTTGCTAGAAATATTAAGGTTATTTAATAAAAAAAATTGATATTTTACACGTTTATAGTTATTTAACCCTTATGCCAACGGTAACATACCTGTGTATGTTTTGCGTTTTCAAAACGCTGTAGCTCTGAACTGGATAATCGGATCGACTTGAAATTTCGTGATATCCTACCGAAAACCATTTTACGCAATAGTCCCAATTTTGGTTAGGATTGAATCATCCGTTTGGTAGATAAAGCCCATTTACAAAGTTACACCCTTACGTCAACAGCATACATACCTGGGTATACCATACCATATGTATAGTAAAACGCATGCAAATATGATAATATTTGGAAAGTATAGTTTATTTTGAGTGAAAAAAATACTTATGGCATAAAAGTTATTATAAATTATAAAATACTTATGAAAAAAATACCTATTAAAAAAACTACGAAAAAATTTTCAATTATTGAAATTCATCTATCGCATTGCGGCAAGTTTTTGGAATGCTCTGCGCACACTGGTTTGTTGCGTAATGTGCATGCTTTACGAGTAGGGCGTCGTTTGGAGCAGATGTAGCAATTCCCCTTTACTTTTAGGCGTCCCGTACTATCACGCTCCTCCGCTTCATGTGCTCCAGCATCCACAACTCGGATGGGCCTACCTATCATGGCTTCGATGGCGTTGCGCGTTGAAAAAACTCTGGATATTCTGCTGTTATTCGCCCTTCTCTCTATTTCTGGCTTGCATAGTTGCTCACTTAGCTGATGGAGAAACATCCTAAGGCGGCTTGTATATGACTTCAGGTGAGTGTTGTTGTCAACGTATATTATGTATGCAGCAAACGCAGCGACGTCCACAATATTATAAAAGAAAGCCAAAGGCCATCTATTTGTGCGCCGCTTGGTACTATATTCGGACAA
>NW_024394494.1:0-2430 GCF_016617805.1 Bactrocera tryoni
CTTCAGTAAAATGGAGAAGGTAAATTAACTTTAATATCTGAAGCTAATGATTTGAAGCAACTTGGTATGGATTTTTAAATGTGTATGTGCAAGAAAATCGGTTTTACACCTAAATGTAAATTTGTGTAATTTTTCCAAATGCATTGTCGTTTTGGCTTTATGCCAACTTCTGTAAGATGAAGAAGGTAAATTAACTTTAATATATGATTTGGAGCAACTTCATATGTATTTCTAAATGTGTATATGCAAGAAAATCGGTTTTACACCATAATGTAAAATTCTGGAAATTTCCAAATGCACTGCCGTTTTGGCTTTATGCCAACTTCTGTAAGATGAAGAAGGTTAATAACCTTTAATATGTAACGCTAATGATTTGAAGCCATTCGACATAGATATCCAAATGTGTATATGCACGAAAATCGGTTTTATACCTAAATGTAAAATTGTGGAATTTTTCCAAATGCACTGCCGTTTTGACTTTATGCTAACTTCTGTGAGATGACGAAGGTTAATTAACTTGAATATGTGAAGTTAATGATTTGAATCAACTCGATATGGATTGCTAAATGATTAAATGCAGGAAAGTCGGTTTCATAAATAAATGTAAAATTGTGGAATTTTTGTAAATGCACTGCCGTTATGGCTTTATGCCAACTTAAGTAAGATTAAGAAAGTTAATTAACTTTAATTTGTGAATTTAATAATTTGAATCAACTCGATATGAATTGCTTAATGTTTAAATGCAGGAAAGTCGGTTTTATACCGAAATGCAAAGTTGTGGAATTTTTCCAAATGCACTGTCGTTATCGCTTTATGTCAACTTCAGTAAGATGAAGAAAGTTAACTAACTTTAACTTGTGAATTTAATAATTTGAAGCAACTTGATATGGATTTCTAAATGTGTACATGCAAGAAAGTCGGTTTTATACCTAAATGTAAAATTAAGGATTTTTTCCCAAATGCACTGCCGTTTTGACTTTATGCCAACTTTTGCAAGATGATTAAGGTTAATTAACTTAAATATGTGAAGCTAATGATTTAAAGCATTTCGGTGTGGATTTCTAAATGTGTATATGTAAGAAAATCGGTTTTCTACGTAAATGTAAATTTCTGGAATTCTTCCAAATGCACTGCCGTTTTGGCTTTATGCCAACTTCAGTAAAATGGAGAAGGTAAATTAACTTTAATATCTAAAGCAAATGATTTGAAGCAAACTTGATATGGATTTCCAAATGTGTACGTGCAAGAAAATCGGTTTTATACCTAAATGTAAAATTGCGGAATTTTTTTAAATGCACTGCCGTTTTGGCTTTATGTCAACTTGAGTAAGATGGTGAGGGTTAATTGACTTTAATATGTGAAGTTAATGATTTGAATCAACTCGATATGAATCGCTAAATATTTAAAAGCTGGAAAATCGGTTTCATAAATAAATGTAAAATTGTGGAATTTTTGTAAATGCACTGCCGTTATGGCTTTATGCCAACTTTAGTAAGATTAAGAAGGTTTATTAACTTTAATTTGTGAATTTAATAATTTGAAGCAACTTGATATGGATTTCTAAATGTGTACATGCAAGAAAATCGGTTTTATACCTAAATGTTAAGTTCTGAAATTTCTCCAAATGGACTGCTTTGTGCCAACTTCAGTAAAATGGTGATGGTTAATAACCTTTAGTATGTGAAGCTAATGATTTGAAGCAAATTTTTGTGGATTTCTAAATGTGTATATGAAAAAAAATCGGTTTTATACCTAAGTGTTAAGTTCTGGAATTTTTCCATATGCACTGCCGTTATGGTCTTTTGTCAACTTGAGTAAGATGATGAGGATTAATTAACATTAATATGTTTAGCTATAGATTTGAAGCAACTTGATATGGATTTCTAAATGTGTATATGCAAGAAAATCGGTTTTATACCTAAATGTTTTATTTATTTTATTTATTTATTTTTATGAACTATAATTATAAATAATTACATTACATTTAGCAAGACAACTAGTAACTAAGACTATCGGCCTGACTTTTAACTAAAAGATTTTATATTTTATTATAAAATGCTCTATAATAAGATAATATTAAAAAATAAGTATCGAAGTAAATAAATGATTACACAAGGTGCAAAAGGTTACTTTGGTAAATTAAGTTAAAGATTTTTTTTATGTTTTCAATATCTAAGGTCTTTAGCATATTTGTGGGCAATTCATTTCCAAATAGACTGACATGCGCATTACTATATTTTATACACTCATCGAGGATATGTTTTATGGACAGTGCGCAGTTGCACGCAGCACAATAGGGAGGCGGTTCCCCTTTTAACAAATATTCGTGCGTTAACTTTGTGTGACCCAGTCGTAATCTGGTGATAATGCGAAGTTGATCTGCCGTCGCTGAGACCGGGAGTGTTGGCTTGATGCGATTTTGATTGTAAA
>NW_024394495.1:0-6548 GCF_016617805.1 Bactrocera tryoni
CACCACCCATAGCAGACGAAGAGCTCCAGCTGCCGCGAGAAACGAGAGTGACCCTAGCGCAACTTCGTTCTGGATATTGTAGCAGGTTAAACTCCTACTTATCCAGAATAGGCCCTGATATACCAAATGTATGTGCTGCATGCAACGAGTCTCCGCATGATATTAACCACCTCTTTGCATGCCCTACGAACCCTACTCATCTAACACCCTCCTCCCTCTGGTCCGACCCCGTCGAAACAGCATGTTTCTTGGGCCTACCGTTAGATAACGTCGACGACAACACAAGTGACCCTCACCATCCTAACGGGGATTAGATACTCCGTTAAAACAACAATAACCGTGGGAAGATACAATTTGTTTACATTTATCATAAAGTGTCTGTGTGGCTGCTGCCGTTAACTTGTACTCGTATGCTTTCTTCGATTTTTATCGCGTATTTCAGTATTCGCTGGAGAAAAATAGAACAAGCTTTAAAAGGTCGAACAATCTTTAATAAATATATTTTGTGTTATTCTGTTTGCTGTTGTTATTTACGAATTGCAATCGTTTTATGAATTTGTTCTAATTTATTAAGATTTAATTAAAATTTACTTTATCTATAATGAACTTAAAAAAGTGATAAATGAAAATTAAATGTCAAAAGAAAGATTTATTATTATTTTTTATAAATTACTTTTAAAATAGAACGTTCATTTAATCAATATTATTCAAAATAATTATTTTTTAAAGCACTTTCACATATGCAACTTAATATTACATTTTATATTAAATAAATATCTTAAAATATTTTCAGAGGACATATATAAAACATCGCATGAGAGTTCTCTCATCTGGCGATTGAGGTGAAAGGGCAATAACTATCGTAATGTAATAGGTATGTAGTGAGTGTAGTAGCCCTTCGCTGTCTTTCGACGGACAACCGCAAAGCAATATGGACAAAAAACAAGGACACCTTCTCCCCATTCAGACTCCACCACATATGACTTCTTCGTTGGCGTGGAGAACTTTACACGCTCACTACACATTTGCTCAGAGTCATTCATTAGGATTGTTTCAGTCGCGATCGGTCATCGGTCAAATTGCGCCTAAGTTCGTCTTGCGGAGAAGTGTATGTATAGTGAAAGTGGTTTTAAACTATTTTGTTTAATTTCAAATCTTGAGCTTGAGTTGTGCAAATTAAATAAAACTTAGAATTAAGTGAAAGTTTCAAGTGTTCTAGTGAAAGCAAAAAATGTGTGTAAAGTGAAATAAATAGTGTGCATAGGTAATTTTGTTTTCTATGATATGTTCATGTTTGTTAATGGTGTTATTAGCGAAGTGACTGCAAATCGAATATTCCATATCTTCATAAATAGTGGTATAGTGAATTATTGAGTTAATTGCTATTTAAATATATTTCGTAAAATGTGAAGTCAAGTGTTCGTTCTGGCGATGTTCGTGTGTCATCGATTTCTAATTAACCAACAACGTCGTCCGCATAAACAAACAAACAATATTAATCTAGGAGAGCAGTTTTTTTTTTTTGCTTTAAGACTTGAAGGTGAGTGCAGGGTGTTCGCATAGAAATTACTTTATATATTTTTTAACATTATGTCAATATGTTTTAAGAATTCATATTTGCATATTTTTAATAATTTAATTTTTGTCAAACTTTATCTAAAATTGGGTCGGCTTTAGTATACCATCCCCCGATTTCAGGGTTAAAAGTGATATGGTTGGAAAGAGCTGATTCTCATGATATATAAAGAAAAGGGGTAACGATTTATGTATTTGGAGTATAATCCTTTCTTTTATTAATTTTATTCGTTGGATAACTGTGTAGATATGGCAATACATATTATTTCACAATACTGAACACTTATGTGCATGTAATGAAATTTGTGTAAAAAATAAAATGCTTATTTTAAGCAAATATCTAAATAATTAATATAAAATAAATATGTTAAATATTGTAGTGAAGTGTGGGTGTATAATAAGTGCACAATATGAAAGAAAAAGTTACAATAAATCGAGAAATTGCAAAATATAATTTGCGAAATTTGCAACTTTAAATCCAAATATCTCGAAAACTATAAGTTTGCGGCGGAGCATCAGCTCTATCCAACCACATTTTCCCCCTTAAATTAGTCTTTCATTTTAAAATTAGAAAAAAAAAAATTAGACCACAACTGAAAAGTTTATATAAGGATTTAAAAATATTTTTGGTATATTTGACATCGAAAATATTCTAAATCCTCAAATTTTGCTTTAAAACAAAATTGTTCTAAAGCAAATTTTTTCAAAAATTCTGTAAAATTTATATTAACTAAATTGGTAATATTTTTGTATTTAAATTGTCGGGCTTTTATTTGGATATATTTAATTTTTTTTACAATTTTCTTAAATGTAATGTAATCATTCAACAATTTCAGTGTTTACCATGTTTTAAGCAAAGTTATTGAACATGCATATTTTTGTCTCATACAAAACTGTTATTTTATATTAATATTGTATTACAATTATTTCATCAGTTAAGTTTTTCTAAACAGAAAATTTCGGAAATTCCTCTTAATATATATTATGCATTTCAAAATTCATCCATTTTTGACCATTTATTTATTTATTAGAGACTATTTACTCGACCATCTAGTTATTTTGCTCTTACTCATGCTTTTGTATCACATTTCATTTTACATCAACATACATATGTATATGTATAAGTATGTATGAAAGAATTTTGAACTTTGGATTTTCGTTTAAACATTATTAATTGTTATGAATATTTCCCAGCCTTTCCATTATTACTTGAATATTTATTTACGAGTTTGGCCCTTGTCCTTGCCCAAATTTGCAAATTATTCATTCTTAAATTGGTTAAATATATACTCCTATATTTGATGTGAGCTGTTTTACGCTGGCAAATATAACTCTCGCGTGGCTCATATTTAATTTAAAATCTGGTAAATAATGAACCACTAACATCGATATTGAACTTACATAATATACTATATATTTACGACTTAACCACTGATAACCCTAAAACAATGTTGAAAGTTGTATAGTGTGAATGTGAATGAACAAACTTGCGATCACTTTTCGAAATTGTTGTCAAAATAATAGTCACAGTAGCCCATTTTATTAATCGATTCACACCACTTCAGAGTAGCTTGTTAAATTTGCAGCTTTTCAGCATGTGTTTTCAAACATGCTACATATTAGTTCGATACCGGAGTTTACAAATGTATACCCAAATTTGCGTATATATTAATTTTTCAACTTTACTAAAATATTATGTATTTATTTTGTACATTACTATACTAATTCTAAGTAAAATTCTAAATTCTATAGAACTACTAATAGTATTATCGTTAATTGTTTACATTTGCCTTGTTGAAATTCGAACAAAGAGCCAACATTAAATTTGTTTTAAAATTGCCAAACGTTTGAATTGATGAAACAAGTTATGGCGATGATTGCCTATCCCGTAGCAGAGTGCACGAGTGGTTTCAATGTTTTCAAAGTCGGGAGGACATAAAAGACGATCAACACGTGGGCGAATCAAAATCCGTGATCACCGGATTTTCCATCGAAACTGTGCGTGAATTTATCAAGAATCAGCCGAAATCATCATTGAAATTTATGGAAATGGAATTAAAAATCTCCAAAACATGGATTTATCGCATTTGGAACGAACATTTGTGCTTACGAAAGATGTGTGCACGGTTTATTGGGCATAAATTGACTGAGGACCAAAAATTGCTCAGAATCCAAGATTCGAAGGACGATTATTTGACCAAAAATCACATTTTAACCATCAACCACTCTCCGTATTCACCTGATATGGCACAATGCGATTTCTTCCTTTTCGGAAAATTGCATTTGCCCATGAAAGGATAGCGTTGTGCTGACGTAGAGGTCATTCAAAAGGCTTGCACCGGCATACTGGCGGCTGTACCGGCCAACGAGCTAAAACACTCGTTCGACAGTTTTCGGACCGTGCAGAAAGCTGTATTGAAGCAGAAGAAGATTATTTTGAATAAAATAAATTGATTTTGCCGAAAAAACCAATTGGTCTGTTCTTTGTTTTTTTGAAAGTCCTGTTTACTTTTGAACACACATTGTAATAAAGACTAGGCCCTAACTTGTACTGAGTATACTAACTGACAGTATGTACTCATTCTCCTTCTAATTGAACAACCACATAACCATATCATAGGTATATTACCTTTAAAACTAAGAAAAAATGGATTTTTTACGAACACGTACCAGATAATGATTCTTGTGCTATTTGCCATTTTCATTTCCATCATATGTGACGCCATGTCTTCGCCATTATTTCCCAAGTGTATCTTGTTTCTAGAAAAATATTGCCAAAAAAGTCATTACGATGTTCTAATCACTGAAAGGAAGTAATAGCCAGAAACCAAACAAAAGCAAAAGTATCAAATGTATTTTTGAAGCACACGTTATGACAGCTGATGTGAAGCAAAATTTTTTGGCTAGTTTTTTTACAAAAGTGATAGTATAATGCCTTACTTAAATTTAAGTTACGTAAAAAAGCTTTTATGAAATGACCAGGCCGAGATTTACATAATTATATGTCTACGTACGTCTTTTTTTAGGATAACTAACACAAATTCACAAATGGTGGAATGCATTTTTAAGACACTTGAATTTTAAGAAGAAGTTACAGTATTTCATGTTATGGCTAGGAGTTTAGATCCATTTTAAAGATGAGAGTTAATTATGTTTAAAAATGATTTCGAGCTAGTGACTGCCGCGAAAGGCTTTAAAGGAATTCCAGCCAAAAGGCCCAATTTTCGACCACTTTTTCCAGCATATTTCAGTTGACATGGCGCTTCCTTTCATTCAAGCACGAAAAAGCCATTAATCATGGCTTTGTAGCGTTCTCTATTGACTGTAACATAATGGATTCCTTTTGAAGAAATATGAACCAATTCCATATGTTCTTAGAGAAAACCAAACGATCACTTTTTGAGGATATAACGGCGTTCCAACAATGGCTTGTGGATTATCATCACTCAAATGCGACAAATTTATTAAAAGCTCTCTGTCATAATTTGTGCTTTCATTGTTGAAAAAATTCTCTTGCAAAAACCGGTATCAATGGCAACCTTCTTTTAGGCCTATTCACATTGTTCCAATTACTGAGCGCGATAGCCGATACCCGATAAAAGTACATGCTTATGACTCATACAATAATTTCTTTCCAATACTTCACTGTTGAAATTTCATTGTCGTCACTATCGTACTTAAATGGAAAATCACTTAACCTACTTTTATGTTAATTGCGTCGCTTATGCAGTATCAACAGAATAGTACTATTTGTAGTTATGTGGAAATGACTGAAATAAATCGTAAAGTTTTTGCTGTATGCTGCGAAGTTGTGTATTTTTATCTGAGAAAATATAAGCTCAATTATGTGTATTATTTGAAATACTATATGGCCATATCGAAGAAATAATTATGATTATCACATTGTTATTTGATGTTTTAAATCACAATGTTTCTTTATTTCACTTAATTTCTTTTTTAACTGAAAAATTAATCATATTTGAGTAAGACGCTCTTAATGAAGATATTCTACATAATGAAGGACGACGTGTCTGTAAAATTTAATAATTTTCACATTCATTCACATTTCATCTTGGCATTTTTATAGTTGTAACTCTATTGTAGTTAGGGTTGGGTTTATACAAGATTTATGGTGAGTTCTTATCATTCATTATCATTCTCTGAATTTATAAGATATTCAAAGAGTTGCATAGGAGAAGGACAATGAGAGATTAAAAACGGGGTGATGTACAAAAAAGGGTTGTATGAATTTATTGACATTAATGTTAGGGTTAAGCCTATCGATCGTTTTTCTTTACTTTGGATTTAAAAATTGTTTCGATTATCTTACTAAACTTTGACGGCTCAGTTCGTTATCATGTCTTCAGGAAGCTCTTTTTTCTTCATCATCACCCGAGAAAATATACTTGTATAAGTTAGTGGATCGACCCTCATCTCAACTCCTCTAAAGGCATCATTGAATCCGCTCGTGTCTTTTTCTTCATTATTACCATTCATAATCTAATTACGCTTAGCTGTAGTAATTCTAAGAGAAAATCATATATCTAAATGACACCCTACATCAACAATTAGAAATTGATACTGCCCGAACATTTATTGCGGATGACCTTCATTGAAAAGGTATGATAATGGCATGCTGCGTTGGAAAGTTTGCACACGGCTTGGTAGGCTCAGTTTTTTAAGCAAAAGAAATTGTATCGAATCAGAAAAAGAATCAGAATAAATGTGATTGCCGAAGTGAGCAAGTCTCTGGTTTTTTAATTGGCTCCCAACGTGGGGCCTGTCGTAAAAAGCAATCATTTTTCATTGTAAGCAGATTCTCCAGCAAGGATAAATCTCGAATCGAAGGATAGCCCGGCAGGCTAAGGACCTCATCAACGAATTATAAAATCATCAACAAATTATAAAATCATCAACGAATTATAAAATTATCAACGAATTATAAAATTATCAAGGAATTATAAAATTTAATG